>NC_038254.2:55346787-55462531 GCF_000004515.6 Glycine max | reverse complement strand
CATCCCCAGAAAGCGCAGGAGATGTAATGTTTTCCGGGAAAGATCAGTAAAATATTAAATTCATTTTGAAAAGAGGAGAAAATAGGGGAGAAGGGGGGCCTTTTTTGTCGCGGAAATTAGGTGATATGGGGGGTGGGGGGGGGGGGGCGGGGTCTTAGGATCGAGTTTATGTAACCCATCAACATTGTGCCACTATGGTGAGCTACTGAGCCACGATACCCACAACAACCAAAATGCCTTATGAGTCATGACAGCATCTATGCAGTGGCCAGCTGCTGCTCTGCACTGCAATGGCACTATAGTACTGATATTGCGTGCTATGCTTATGGGGTAACCCTTGGTCACCTTTATCAATTTTTTTTTGGATTTTTTAGCACAGAGGATACTTCCTGTGTCATTACTGTAAACCTTGTATTCATATAAAGTTATTCCTTCTATACTGTATAGCTAAGGTTCCTAACAGAATCATTCTAACGATAGACTTTTCTTGTGCTTAAAGAGAAGTTATGTGTTGCTGTTGATGTTCTCAATGTAATGCCTTTCAACATTGTCATGGCATTACCATATTGGTTTTGTCTAATATGAATTTCTGCGTTGACAGTGCAAATTCCTTCTATTGCCATGAATGATGATGGCAAAATAGTACTCGTGTCTGATGAAGATGGACAAAAGCGAGCACAGGAGCCAGTCAATAAAGAGAAGAGGAAGCTTACATTAAGAAGCATTCCGTTCTCATTAACATGCATACTTCACAAGAATTACATCTTGGCAGATCCTACTGCAGAAGAAGAATCCATTATGGAAACCCATGTGACAGTAGTTTTGGATACATCTGGTCAACTAATATCTCTTTACAAGCCTGGTGGGCCGGTTCTTGCCTACACTTCTGCTATCCAGGTTAGTTTGCACATTTCAATGGAATGGAACTAACTAGGTGCAACAATATGACAGTTATAGCATTAACATTGATGCATTAGTGAGCAATTTTTAAAAAAAATACTGTAAATTCTTTTAAAATTAAGTCAGTCCTCCAAATTTAAGTGAATACTACCTCCGGTCCTTTTTATAAGAAATAAATTATAGTGTATTTTACATTATAACTTTTTTCTTATAAATAGGGTCAGAGGTATTATAAGACATTCGGGGTCCTGAGACCTTCATATGCCCCAACTGATATTCAAAGCGGGACCACATTAAGGCCTGCTTCTGTCTAGTCGAGGTTCAAATTTATTTATTAAAATCATCTTTCAATGTTTAATTGTACTAGAGTTTTCTGATCTTTTCCTAAATGTTCATTCATTCTAGAGGTTTATTTTGAGTTTTAAATTTGAAGGGTGAAATTATGACAAAGTAGGTTGATACAAAACAGTAGAGTTTAGTATTGTACCTTATATGAATAATTTACTGAAGGGCGTGAAATAATAGTACGTATATAAAATGATCTGTGAAATTATTAAGTTATAACGATACTTGTGGTTTCAGGATTGTGCTGCGTTAACCCGGCAAAGAGTAAAGGAACTAAATAACTTCTTGGACAAAGCAAATTCTGCTATGGAGGTTTAGTAGAATTATACAGTCATCTTTATTATCCTGAATGGTTATTTAAATTTGTACATTGTGGATCACAGGTACTGCGGCATTTCATTATGAAAAAAAAAATTCTTTTGAAAAATTTTAACCATCTATTTGGACATTTTGTTTTCATTCCGGCATTTTGATTTCTCATGTAGTTGATGGTTTTGGGGATATAAAATTTAGAGGAATGCTAGAATCACACTCTCAAACACACTTTTTCTTATTGGTTTCACTTCATCTCATTTTTTAAAACCATCATTTGTCTACTGTTTCTCCAAGTTTAATAACTTTATAAAAAAAAATTATTTTACTTTAAGATTCAAACCCTCGTCCTCACTGCACAACGCACATCACCCCATTAGGTTCATCTCTGCATTTAGGCACTATCTATGCTTTCTTTTGCTCCATACATATATTCAATTTCAAGTTTTTAACTCTGTTTCAAATTATTATATAATCAAATAGAAAAGCTTCCCCCTTTTTTTAATTGTTTTAGGTTGATTTATCTATTTTTGCTATTTTTTTTAATTCTTTTACCTTGGATTTTTTACCTTCGTTACCTTTTTCATCATTGGCACTAAAAATTCTGGAAACAAATGAAGTTGTTACAAATTAGAACTTCTGCTAGTTCGTAGCTTTACTAATTACAAACCCATTCATAAATTTTCTAGAATTTTTCATTGAAAGATGTTTGATTTCCATTGTGCATTTTTTTTCTCTTCAAGGATTCATGTTAGATTTGTGAAAAGTCGCTACTAGAAATTTAGAGTTTAGAATTGCTAACCAATAATTCAATATTTATTTTAAATCAATATCTAATTCGATAACTAATTGATTTAGTAGTCGAACTTTTGTTTATCTTTAAAAGACACTTTTTCTTGTAGAGTATATATTTGGTACCAAATAATGTAGCACTTCAAAGTTAAAATATTCCCTTTAAATCCATTCCCCATCCAAACGTTTTCTTAAGGTGACTGTTGGTCCGAATGTTTTCTGTTTTTATTTTTAAAAGAAAATAAAAAATAAGAGTGAAAATATGTTTGTATTGAGAAAACATTTACTCTGGATCTCTCTCGTCCCTCTTTCAAAATATTTTCAAAAATAATCTAAAACTGAAAATAATAAATCAATTTTCAATCTTTCCAGAAGAAGTGAAAATACTATGCCACCTTAGAGTAATTTTTTTTGTCAATAAATATTTTTTAAATCTTAAAAATTTGAAAATGAAAATAAAAAATAAACATTAAAAACAAGTGCCACCTAAAGTATAAACACTAGCCATTCACTTCTTTTCTAGTAAGCTAAATATTTATTTTGATATTTGAAAGTGTGAAATGATGATAAATTAGTTTTTAAAATATGAAAAGAATTCAAATATTTGAATGTGTAAAAGTAGGAGTGTTATTGGATACAAGTCATCCATGAACTTAAATTGATTTAAATCAACTTAAACAATTTGGTTGGATATTTTTGTGTCATAAGTTTCGATTGGATACGAGTCATTCAATTCATTTAAACTCGTTAAATTTTGGGTTGGGTCATAAGTTTTAATACCTGAATGTACTAATATGATCTTGTAACCCGTTAATTTGATTATTATTATTATTATTAAATTTACAAAAAAAATTACTATTATTATCATATTTAGTAACCAAAAGTGATGTTGTCTCTTCTTTTCTTAGTTATCACGATTTCACTATGTCAGTCTCATGAAGTCAGGATTTTAACTTCTAGCAAGTTGTAGAATATCTAGTTTGCTTTTAAATTGGTTTCAACCTATTTTAGATATAATTGAAGTTTTAGTTTCACTACTTATTTTACTATTTTAGAATATTAGAATTTCCAAATTATGCGGTAATAGTTTTAGTTTTTGGTTTTTTAGACTTTGTAGTTGTAGTGCTTTAACTTGTTTATTATGTTTCAATTTTTAAAGTATATTTAACATAATATGTTGGCTTGTGTGATGATGAAGACAACAACACTATTCCTCCCCTAATATTTACTTCCACCATTTGACTACACGTAACAAGTATATGTATTTGGTATTAAGCAAATTTAAATGTTTTAATTCGTTGAGTCCAATCTTTCAACAAATGGATTGATTTGATTTAGGTTTTAATTTTTTTCTTGAAAAACCAATCAAAATTAACATGTTTAAATTTAATTAGATTGAATCACCAACTTCATTAAATCTAATTCAAAGTGATCCCAATTAGTTAGGGGGATTTACCTCGGCCGTCTTTTATTTATAGAATTGCTTTTTCAGGAGATCGATGATAACACTGCACTATCATTCTATTGCAAATATAATATAATGAGACTTGTAATAATTGAAATATAAAAAGTAAATTAAGAGATAATTTAAAAAATGAAAATATTTTACTAATAAAGAATATTGAATTAAAACATATAAAATGTGTTTTTCTTTTAGTTTTTTAAAATCTCAAAATCAATTCAATTAATAAAAGTTTATTTGATTGATGCTTCCTATTCTTTTTAATTGTCGAATTTTTGAAAAAAAATTATTTTATTTATTTCTCATTTATTTTTTCTCATTTGTAAACTTTAATATCACTTTTGATACTCTTACTTTTCAAAAAATCTTTAATTAATATATATATATCGTGGAGTAAAAATGAAAAATGATAAAAATACAAACTTTAAAACTATTTTATTAAAATACGAAAAAGTATTATTGCATTTCTTGATTTTTAAGACCTTAAAAAAAGAAAAAAAAGAACGGAGGTGGTATAATTTATAAATATTTCATTAACTTTTCATTTTAATTGAAGATATTTAAGCATTAACTTATGAAATTTACAAAAACTAAAAGTTCATTTTAAATAAGTAGATAATTAAATAAAAATTATAAATTTAATTATACATAAAATTTCGAAAAGCATATTGCTATAAAATAACAAATTAATAATTATTAGAATTATATGAAAATTATAACATAAAATGTAAACTCTGATTTTTGTAAAAAAAAAAAAGGAAATTCTGTATCCGATTTGATTCAATTTAAAACAATTCAATCGATTTTTTATTTTAATCTTACTTTTGTCTATTGAAAAAATATTAAATACATGATATATATACAATATATAACTTTTTAAGTAAATATATACTGTATAAAAAATAAATTTATACAACTTGATAACTATATTTATGCATGTTAACTCACATAGATAGTAAAAAATTATTTTTTAATTAAATATATTTTTCATGAATAGGTATAAGTTATCTAATAATTTTATAAATATATTCGAAATAAAAATATAAATATGAGTGGTATTATAAATTATAAATTAAGTTTAAAAATATAAACATATACATAACTTCGGGTTGGATTGGTTCGGATCTATTTTAAAAATCAAATTCAAAATTTGATCCAATTCAATGAAAAAAATTTAATTTTTTATCCATTTGATTTTCAATTTATTTGGATTTTAATTTTTTGCATTGATTTTTTCAATTTTCATTGGATGAGTTTATGACCACTCTTACTTATATTATGGTTTGTAGAAAACTTTAGCTTTCAACCTTTTGGCTTTGTTCAATTAATCTGTGGTGACATAATTATACACTATTTTTTATCCATAGACATTAAAGATAATATCAAAAAATTTACAATAATTTATAGATATTTACTCAATCAATTTTGTTAAATTTCTTAACATAATTATACACCATGCATGTAACATTTCATTTCGACTAATCAACATTCAACAGCCATAGTTTGACATTTGAGTAGGGATCACGTACGTACGTAGTACGAGACCTGACTCATTTGCAGTTTGAATTCTTCCCAATCACAATCAATATTACAAAATATTTCACTACTAATCTTTGAAATATTACAAGTTTAAATTTCTTTCCCAATCACAATCATTATTTACACGCTGACTAAAATTAATTTACACTAGCAAGTCAATGCGATTTGTATCATTATTAATTGCTCCAAATTAACCTCGAGACCTGACTAATTGAATTCTTCCCCGTAATCTTTGAAATACATAACATAATTAACCCATTCATAAATTTTCTAGAATTTTTAATTGGAAGAAGTATGATTAATTTATGATTTCCATTATGAGTTTTTTTTTCTTGCAAGGATTCAAGTTATATTTGTAAAATGTCACTACTATCTAGCTAGAAATTCGCAGTTTAGAATTGCTCATCAATAATTGTTTTAAATCAATATCTAAAACATACCCTAAAAGACATTTTTTCTTATAACGAGTATTTGGTACCGAAGTAACTTAATAATATTCCCTTTCCATTCCCCGTACGTCCAAACGTTTTCTTAAAATAAAAAGGCCGGCAATTCAGTCCTTTTCTAATAACTTTAAAAAAGTCAACTCTTCAAAAAAATACTAAAAAAAATGATATAAGCTCTCTTATTTATTCATATATCAACCTCCTGCACTCTAAATATATAGAAAAGATAATTACATTCATTCAAGTTGAGCACCCGTTAACATTCTTTAATATTCATTGCATTTAGAATTAATTGTCCTGGTATACGTATACATTTCATTTAGAATATAATCAATTAGCTTGTTGAGACTTTATATAAAGGGCAGCAGAAAATTCTGAAACACCACAAAACACAAAACCAAATTCACATTCAATTATGGCTTCAAATAATGGCCGTAAAGCAAGTGAGATCTTTCAAGGTCAACTTCTCTTATACAGACACATGTATGCTCATGTAGATTCTATGTTTCTTAAATGTATCGTTGAGCTTGGAATACCAAACATAATCCACAACCATGGTCAACCCATTACTCTTCCAAAATTGGTGTCAATTCTACAAGTTCCACCAAATAAAGTTAGTGGCTTGCAGAGTCTCATGCGTTATCTAGCACACAATGGATTCTTTGAGATAGTCACAATCCATGACAACTTGGAAGAAAAGGAAGCATATGCTCTCACTGCTGCATCAGAGCTTCTTGTCAAAGGCAGTGACCTTTGTTTAGCACCAATAGTTGAGTGTTTTCTTGACCCAACTTTTTCAAGTTCATGGCATCAAATGAAGAAGTGGATTTGTGAGGATGATCTCACACTCTTTGGTATCTCATTAGGGTCACACTTGTGGGACTTTCTCAATAAAAGCCCTACACATAACAAATCATTCAATGAGGCAATGGCTAGTGATTCTCAGATGATGAACTTGGCGTTGAGAGATTGCAATTGGGTCTTTGAAGGACTGGAGACCATTGTGGATGTTGGTGGTGGAACTGGAATCACAGCCAAGATTATCTGTGAGGCATTTCCTAAGTTGAAATGCATAGTGTTGGAACGTCCACATGTTGTAGATCAGAACTTGTCAGGATGCAACAATTTGAAATATGTAGTTGGGGACATGTTTAAATCTATTCCCAAGGCTGATGCAGTTCTACTTAAGGTATGTGTAAATTAAACAAAGATTTTCTAAACTTGTTCACAGCTACAGTAAATTTATGAGCAAATTATACTAATCTCAGTCAAGTTTTCATTATTCTTCTTGATTGTTACGAAATTTTTTACATTATACTAACACCCTTTAATTATTTAAAAAACATTACACACCCGGAAGGCTACTCTATATGTTAAAAATGAAAGAAAAGTTGCATAATTTCATCAGCCAAACATCACACATAATTAATGTAATTTAATCTAACTTTATTTATTCCAAACAATAAATCACCCCAAGCGCTAGTGTAGAAATGTGATGGCTTTGGGTCCACTGTTGTGAATTGCAACGGACTTACAAAATTTAAAAGTCGAGGTAGTTGTGAATATTTGAAAATCTTTTTTCTATACTTCTTACGTTATTTTCATAAATTAATTGAAAACATTGTCTTCTTTCATGTTTTTTTTATATTTAAATTAAAATATGACATATGATTAGAAAGTATCACACTTTCTAGTTAATTGGTAATTTTTTAGAATGTTTTATATTCGTAAATTTATGTTAAATAAATTTATAACTTACTACATCACATCAACATGAAACAATTTATGATGATGCATAGACTTAAAGTATTTATTTTTTTCAAGAAAATAAGAATCACTAACCAAAACTCAAATTATAAAGAAATTTAAACTAAAATGTTATATATTAATAAATAATAAAAATATATGTATGTCATAATATGATATTTTGTTGATAACAAAAAATAACATAAAAGTAAATTAAATAAAAAATACGATTTTTTTACATCTATTAAAATTATGTTATGTATTTAATGTAATAAAATATATTATTTTGAATAATAAAAAATTAATGAAGTTATGTGTATTTTTATGAAATATATATCTATATTTCAAGATTATTGTGTATAAAAGTTTTTTGTTTTATTGTCTTTCTGCAAGACTGATCTCATAAAATATCATAAAGGCTCTTGTATGAAGTTATCTATTAACAAATTTCTAATCACCCATCCTTTCTTTTTGTATTCTTGCAGTGGATCTTACATAATTGGAATGACAACGATTGCAGAAAGATATTAGAAAATTGTAAAGAAGCTATTATTTCGAGTAAATGCAAAAGAGGAAAAGTAATTGTCATAGATGTTGTGATAAACGAAAATCAAGATGAGCATGAAGTTACTAGACTAAAGCTCCTTATGAATGTACACATGGCGTGTCTTATTAATGGAAAAGAGAGAAGTGAAGAAGAATGGAAGAAACTTTTCGTGGAAGCAGGATTCCAGGGCTACAAAATATCTCCTTTGACAGGACATTTGTCTCTTATTGAGATCTATCCTTAAATACTAAAATTGCGATCTGTTTAATAGTTAATTTGCATGTTATGAACTAAATAAAGTTGCAATATATATTTATTTGTTAGCACCACCGAAATAGTTTGTTGAAAATCGTGGCAAGAATTAAAAGAAGAATTGATAGGAAATGAGAAATAGAAATCCAACATTTGATTGAATGTGTGAAAGTATAATTTGTTTTTTTTTTAACTAAGCTTAATTATGTAACCAACTTTATTATGTGAAATAAGGTTTTTGTTGTTGTTAACGCATGAAAAGTGTATGTTTTAACATTATGCAAAAAAACCCAATGCATTATATGTAGTATAAGAGTCATAATCAAGAGCTATACAAAGAAATTTAAACTCGAATCTTGAAATAGAAATTATTCTTAGATCGGTCCAAGAAGAAAAAAGAGAAGAAATGGAATACTATCTTTTGGTAGAATGGAGGAAAACAAAGTTTCACATCTCTTTCGATAATAATTTCAAATTTATACTCATTTTCTCTATGCAAAATAAGATAAATATAAATAGCTTTGTGAATATTTTTTAAGCTTAAAAAATTTCGTTGTCTTAAACTTAAGGTATCATCGCTTCCGATCCTCCTAAATTTTTATTTGGAAAGAAAAAATTATAACTCTAATTTAAATTATTCATTGTAAATTTAAATTCACACATATATATATATGATTTAAATTATAAAATATTTATATATTGGAAATATTTATGCATTACTAATGTTGATTGGTATAAAGTTGAATATTTATTTTGTGTAATGTATAGACTAAAATACTAATTGTCAATAGTTAAAAAAAACTTTACATACTAATTTAAATTATTCATTATGAATCTACAATATAATGATGCGCAAAAAAATCTAAAATATAATTTGTATGTTAAAAGATATTTTTTTATTATAAATTTTAATAATATATAATTTGTATATAAAAAACATTACTTATTATAAATTTTAATTATACGAGCTACATACTTATTCTGTATAATGCAAGACTAATATCGTAATTAATTCATAAAATTATACAACAAATTAAATTATTTTAATTTTTAATTTTATAAAATATCATTTACTTAGGAGTGAACAATTTTTTATAACAAAAATTAAAACAATCAAAATGTTAAGTGAAGTTTGCAACGTGGGTGGTTTACTAATTAGAATTTAACTTTAATTTTAATATTTTGCTAATATAAGTTTTGTTATACTATCATTTCATCAAAAATCACTTTAAGCGTAGTTTTATAATTATTATTATTATTAATTAATTAAAATAACAATATAAAAAGTTCTTTTTATATTATAAGTACTTGGATCAGGGACATACATTTTAAGTTGATGGTTTAAAAAACACTTTTTAGATGCTGAATGTACTTTGGGAGAGTAACTTAATTTCATAATATATTCAGTTACATATAAAAGTACATTTATATATTGAATCTTTGCCTTAAAATCTAGTTTTTTAAAAACAAGACTTAAATTGCTTTTACAAACTCAATTTTTGGAGACTTTAATCCAACCCTACATTAGATTAAAGGACTTGTGTAAACAGAACTAATGAAATGATTGGTGGACGTGACACGTGAGAGTTATTAACCTCAAAAGTCAAGTCAAATCTAAGGTGCTTTGTTGGCAGTTTCCCAAGTGGTGAACCTGACGAACCGTATGCAAATGAACCTGACCCAAATGATAACTTCACAGTGAATTAAGCGCTTTCGCTTTCGCACACTCCCTTTTTTCGTGCGCAAGCTGTTCCCGTTGGTCTCTTCCCTCTGCACTACACATTCACAATCCCACACTCTCTCACTGTGCCATCTCTCATCATCTTCGCAATCGCACCCTTCCCAGGTACTTCACATTCTCTCTTTTCTCACTCTCCTCTCAAATGGGTCTCCATCGTTTTCCACAATTTCAACGCTTTCTTTCTCTCTCTTCCCTTTTAACCAATTCCTTAATCTTTGTAAATGGGCAATGCCCGTCTTATGTTAACGGTTCCGACAGTGGCATCATTCTTAGCATTGATCAGACATTATTGATTCGACTGCCTTTGTGGCAACTTGGAGATTGAAGTGGAGTGTGTTTGTTTGTGAAGTTTTGTTCTTTGCTTCCAAGTTTGGATTTTTCGTTATGGGTAATGTTTGATTCGGTTGCTGGGAGCGTTGAGCTCAAATGGGTGTTGTTTGTTTCGTGCTATGAGTTCGGTTTAGGGTTTAGATTTGAGGTTTTTGTTTCTCTTTGGATCTGAGGTAATGTGCTTGAGACTAGTACGGTTATACAATTAGGCTTTTTGATTATTGTTTTTCGTTGGAGTGTATGTGTTTGGTTATATGATAGATTAAGATGACCTCCCTTAATTTTGAGAATGTGGGTTGCTTTGTTGTCGTTTTCTATGTTTCTTCTCTCTTAGTTATATTCTGTCTTTCTTAGTTTCTCACCAGTTTCTCTCGCCGGGGGAATGGACACTAGTTATTTTATTTTTGAACTTTTTTTTAGTTATATTCAAGATTAGTCAAAACCAATTTCCATCTGTGTTATGTGTCTTCAACTTTAACCGTGTTCCTTTTCTTGCATTCAGTATTATAGGGAACACTGTTTATAGATTATATGAACATTATGTGTTACTTGTTTTTATTAGTTTTTCAAGTGGTCATATAATTAATGACCATGGTCAGTTACTGAAGCATAACAAGTCTTGGATTAGCAACTACTTTAAGTATGTTGAATTGTTGATACCTCCAACTTGGTAAAATTAATAGGCTTTACTTAAGGACTGCTTCTAGTGTTCAAATCCCCTCAGCTTTATTCTAGCTAGCAGATGAGTATTAAGGTAGGTTTCATCTTCTAATACTTCTCCCTGCCTTGCGTTGTCTTAATTTTTCTCATCCCATTGTGAACAATGGATGAATATTGATTGTATGCACCTACAGCAATTATATGGTTCATATCTCGTTTACATCTCTCTGTGGTAATGAGTATCTTGACATGGTGATCTTAAAGATGTTATGCCTAGCTGAGATTTGTTGTATTTTATTATTAATAGATATTTGAACTTTGAACATATGGATTATGTTTATTGAAAAGAACTCATCCTTGTTCTCAACAACAACAAAAGCCCTTTCTCAATAGGTGAGATCAATTACTTAGATCAAATGACACCACTGTGTTCCGTCCAAGAGCATTAGAGCAATTCTTTTGTAGAGACCATTTAGATCTAAATGGAATGTGATACCTAGTTTTTTACACTTTTATGTGTATCTAAAATGTTCTTGCATTACAAATATTGATCAACTGGTTTTGGACAGATGGCTCTGCAAACAGCTACTCCTCCAACTACTCCCAGTGCCCAAGTTGTTGGTAATGCATTTGTTGAGCAGTATTACCATATTCTTCACCATTCGCCGGATTTGGTCTATCGGTTTTACCAGGACTCTAGTGTGATAAGCCGTCCTGATTCCAGTGGTGTGATGACATCAGTTACGACCATGAAAGTAAGTTTCCTGGTACAAAACTGGTGCTCCGTTGATTTTCTAAAGATATTTCATCACAGAGAACAAACATTGTAACTTGTAAGATGTAAAGTAATGCCACCATTTGATATCTATTATAATTCATTGCTATTGAATTACAAGTTAAAACTGCTACATGCTCATACTATCCACTAGACTTTAATGCACTGGTAATTCTTTTTTCAACCCCGTTCATGTTCATATTATATGCTTCATGCAGCTGATGGGTTATACTTCTATTTCCCTGTGTTTTATAGAGTTGAGAAGATGAAACATTATCCATATAGATTTTATTGTGCTTCTGTAAATATTTAATAAATATATCTTAGGATTTCTGCTGATCTCTAAGTCTAAGGGTTTATGGTGCAGGGCATTAATGAGAAGATTCTATCACTAAATTTCAAGGAATTTAAAGCAGAGATAAAGACTGCAGATGCTCAAAAATCATACAAGGAAGGAGTGACTGTTCTGGTGACTGGATGCTTGACTGGCAAGGATAACTTAAGAAGAAAATTTGCGCAGTCATTCTTTCTTGCTCCACAAGACAATGGCTATTTTGTTCTGAATGATGTTTTTAGGTATGTAGAAGACCATGAACCATCAGAACTGCCTCCAGTTACTGGAGATGGTGATGCAGCTGCTGTTACAGTAACACCAGAACCAGGCAAGATTATAATTCAAAAAATTTGTATCTTCTCTTTCAAAATTTATTCAGGAGTTGGATTCATGCTGTTCTCCTTCTTTACAGAACCCAGTCATTTTGCTGATTCTTCTGCACCAGACCCCACAAATTCTCATGTGAACAAAGGTCAAACTGTTGCTGAGAATGCTTATGAGCCATCTAATCACCATGAGAGACAGATACCTGTTGAGAATGTCGACAATGTAGAACCACATTTTCAGTCAAATGGTAATGATGATTCTCAGGCCACAGAATTGGCTTCTTCAGCTCAAGAGAAGAAGTCTTATGCATCTATTGTGAGTATTGCTAGAAACCTTTCACTTACAAGCACTGTTGTTATTAAGTTTTCGAAGCTTATTAGATTTGTTGTAGGTGAAAGTCCAAAAAGAGGGTTCAGTTGCAACTAAAGTCTATGTGCCTACTAATACACTAAAGTCAGGGCCTAACAAAACTGAGAACAAGGTAGTTGAGTCAGTAGAATCTACTGAAGTGTCTGAAGCAGCTTTGGATAGTGTTACCACCCTGAAATAGTGATGCTCATGAGGAAGGTACATGTTCTTTGTTTCAATTTTCACATATGTCATGCTTTGGTATTGTGTTTCAAAGTCTGGAGAAAATGAATTTTAAAGCAATATATCATTTTATTTTTGTAAGTCATTAAGTTGGCTGCTTGTAACTCAGCCAAATATTTTTCTTAAACATATTTGTTCTTCTAATAAACAAATTCTTCTAACAGTTGAGGGGCACTCCATTTACATTCGAAATTTGCCTTTAAATGTGACGGCTGCTCAGTTGGAACTGGAGTTTAAGAAATTTGGGCCCATCAAGCCAGGAGGCATCCAAGTCAGAAATAATAAGGTGATTATCAGGTCAACAATGCATTCAAATTACCCTTATGCTTTTTCTTCAGTCCTAATGAAGTTTTGTTGGAAACACTTTATTTGTTGTCACAGCAGCAGGGATACTGCTTTGGCTTTGTTGAGTTCCTATCTCTAAATTCCATGAATAGTGCAATTCAGGTATAGTCCTCATCAGTGGATAACTTAGATTTCTAGAATTTTGGCTTTTAATCATGCTAGTTAATTATATTTCTTCTGTCGAAGCTGCTTGCTAATTTGGGAGTAATTTCAAGTTGGATGCTGTTGTATATATAATTTATAATTCTGTCACTGCTCTCAATATATGGTAATGATTTGGCATAAGAATTATATATAGAAAATTATAAAAAAAATTATCACTTGAAACTTAAACGTATTCTCTTGTTTACATAGTCTTCTATTGACACAAACCTCAACCATTGCTGCATCTAGTTGTCTGCCTACTCAGCTCCTTTATAGCTGATTCATATTCTAGGTAGTGCGTTACTTCTACATCTAGCTGGTGGCAGTTTCTGTACTGCACTTGCTTGAGGTACTTGAATAAGTTGTATCCCTTATTTTAACTTCAGTAAATGTATTATTTAAAACAATAACAGATCTTTAATCTGTCCTATGCTAGTACTGTCTAGTAATATCTTGGTTTAGTGTTCTCAGGGTTTTTTCCTTCTTCATGTGGTTTGCTATGGCATCTAATTCATTTGCCTAACTATTGGAATTTGGATTTAGTATTTGCAAAAAATATTATGAATAATAAAATGATATTTTCTTGAGAGTAAAGAACCACATGTGCATAACAAATAAAACCTGAAACATTTTATATTTTGTGGAAGAGTAAAAGAAATTGAAAAATGTATGATAGTTTAGACAATTGTTGGAAAGTACATATCTAGGGAAAACATATGGTACTTTTAATTTATGGATCCATTAAATTAGAAATTAAAGCAAAATGACAATCCAATCATTTTGTGCTGAAATAAAATTCTTGAAGTCTTTAAAGTTCAATTTTAATGCCTAAACTGTATGAGGATGGTGCTGTGTTTTGAATTCTCAGTACAAACTGAATTTGAGATTCATACTATTATTCCAGGGAGAGGGGCGGGTGTAAAATGTCCAAACTGAAGTTCCCCAATGTTAAGCTGATGAATTCATCTTGCTTTCTCCTTCTGCTATTTTTGACGTGTTTCATGTTTTACTCAATTTAGTATTGTGCTTGTTATCTTTTCTTCCCTTCACTTAATGAATGCACTTTACTTTAGGGATGGATATGACATGAAATATTAAATAAAATATTACTGTTCATCAAGTACTATCCATTGTATTCAAAATTACTGTAGCTGTCTTTCCAATCTTTGTTCCTTCCCATCTTCCCTTTGCATTACTTCCTTTCATTAATTACTTTGTGCAAAAGAAGATATCCTACCTCACCAGAAGTTACAACAATCATTCGTCAGCCAGCACTGAAACTTCAAAGGTAGTTGTTGTACTAGTGTTAGACATGTGCTTCCTAGCCGACCATACAGTAGACTAACGTAGATGAGTGTCAGCTACCTAGAATGGATCCTTACTTAACTTCCAATTGAGCAAGCTTTGAAGTTATTTTAACGGTTGCAACTTGTGGCTTTTATCCAAGCCTTCTGATGAATTTAGCTCCTTCAGTTTATTTTAAATTTTTTATGCAGATTTAGGAATGATTTAACCAAATTTGGTACTTCAGCTCATTCTGCAAATCACAAGGCACATGAAACAAGAAAAAAAAAGATTGTTTTAACTCTTATCTATGAAACTAACATTTTCACTGGATATCAAGGGGGATTAGTCTTGGGTTTATGGAGATAAAATATATTTTCCCCTGTTATCTATTTAATTGCCCAAAAATTAAACAATACACGCAATTTCACTTGTGTGCATCTGACCTTCCCAAGCCATTGGAGGTTGGGAGTCTTGTTCTATCATTTGCACTTATTCTCATAAATGCCAATTCATCTTGTGTGTATTTTTTAATTTTTGGGCAACTAAGCCCTGGTCCACTGTTTTTGAACCCTACCCCTTTCCCGCCTTTTGTTGTATAATTTATCTAGAGTCCTTTCAACTGGATGCATTTTTTGGCTTTTTTTATCCCTTATTCTTGTTGAATCTGGGGCAGGATACATTTATTGATGTAACAGTGAAGTTGCTGGTCATCCAACCTGGGGAACCAGCTTTGAACCCTGGGTTCAAAATAAGTATTCGTTTTTGTTCTGGTTCAAATCAAGGAAGTTGAAATATAAGCCCATAAATAAATTGAATTCAAAATTCTGTGTCATCTTTCTTTAATATAAGGGCCTAACTGGGTTGGTTGGACATATACAAGCATTTAGAACAGACTACCCTTCTATTGAGAATAGAATTCTGACCATCATTAATATTTAGTATGCTAGCTGCTATAATTTTTACTGTTGGTCACATATTACCTGCAAATCTATGGTTTCCACATTCTCTCCTTCCTTGTCTCCAAAGGGAAAGAGTATTATATTTAGGCCAAATGGTCAATGGAATGGAATGCAGCATGATTTTCCAGCCAGGTATAACAGTCGACTGGTTGTTGTAATTTGTATTGCCCCATCATAATATACATAAATTTTTATATTATGGCTGAAGTTGTCTGTGTTTTGTATATGATTCCTCATTTGTTACTTATTGATGTGAAAATCTTCAGATCTTTGTTCATTATTTAAGACAGTTAGTTTACTTTCTCAGGCTTCGCCTGTTCCGATTGGGGGGCGTCAAGCTGTAGTTGAGATAAAGAGAACCACTACCCGGGGTAATTTGAAGTTAACTATTACAAATAAAATTGTTGTCATTCATTCAACAGAACAAAAAGAGAGAGAACCAACTGATTTTATATTAAGAGCTCCATGATAGTTGGCAATTCTGTTTGGTCTCTTTCAGTTGGCAGTGGCATTAACAGTACTGGAAGACCTAGGATCCCACCTGGTAGGGGTGGGTTACGAAATGACTCTTTCAGGGGTCGTGGGAATTATGGTGGTGGTCGGGGATACGGTCGAAATGATTATGTAAGCCGTGGCGAGTTTTCTGGTAGAGGTCATGGTCATGGTCATGGAGAAGGTTATCACCAAGGGAGAGGGAGAGGTGGCCGGTCAAGTGGACAAAAACAAAATGCTGTTTCCAACTGAAATACTGGATGATTTTTGGGAGGTTGTTCTGAGACCCCCTTTTTTGGGTCAGTCACAAGCATGGATATCCGTGGAATTATCATGTCACCCTCAACCTTCTAAAGGTTCTCATGTTTCTTTTACTGCATTTGCACAGTTGTAGTATTTCTAGTTGTTATTGCTATGATTTTAGTGGGATGGTAATGATCAGGAATAGGTATAGTCTTTTCTTTTTAAAAATTCAAACAGATGCTATGACCGGAATTGGCAGTAGGTTAACCATCAGTCCTTTTTTATTTGTTGCTATGATGCAACATTTTTATATCTAAGTTGAGATTTTAATTTAAAAAGGGTTATCATTGGTTCCATTTTTTGCTTTTTATATACTTGTAAAATCTAGGAATGACTTGGGTCAAGGTTTTATGTTTTTTATATGCTATCTGTCTGGGAATGCGCTGCAGAGGAAGAATTAAATGGAAACTGGGTGAATAACCAAGAGCAAGAGCTGTTAAATGTTATATTGGTAAAGGGTGAAGATAATGTGGTAAATGGTGCAATAATTATTTGCATTTTTTAAATTTTAAAAGCTGTTTATTTCCAAATGGACTTGACTTGAAAATTAGACGGGAATGCAATATTTGTTAGTTGGATTTAAATCGGTCATATCTCCTCAATTACATACTGATAGTAAAAAAATGAAAATGCTGATTTGCATGGAAAAATTAACTACTATGAAAATTCCCAAATTAATGGAATGGATTGAATGCATTCAACAGGTTGGATATGGTATGAATATAATAAGTAGGAAAGATCTATTGGTACATGTATATATGGCTTATAATGTGAAAGAAAAATATCAATGTCAATACTTTTTCTAAGTTTGATGAACTCATCCAATTAGTGTCGAAAACGTTTTCGTCAACCACATGACGCAAATTTATAGGCCCAAAGCAAGCAATTTTAGTACCTTGCAAATTGTGAGGAATTAATAAACTCAAGAAACAAAGCACAACCTACGGGACAATGCATACATTTTAAGTTAGCACAAATTAAAAATTTATGTAATGTTTTATATATAAAATAATATTATTATTTATATATTCTTTCCATCTTTCTTTTTCTTTTGTAGAATATTTTTTTAAAAATGTTAGCAACATACTTTTTAAACTTAAATATGTATTTGGTCCCCGTAAGTTAGTATTTTTTTATTTCTTTTAAATTTGTTTTTTTAATTTTAGTTTATGTAAATTTATATTTTTCTAATTTTAATTCCTGGAATATTTTTTTATTTTTAGTTCATGCAAGTTTATATTTTTTCAATTTTGATTCCAGTAAGCATGATTTATGTAGATTATATATAAAAATTAGAATTTTACATTAACTAAATGAAAAAAAAAATACAAACTTATCAATACTAAAATTTTTTTTACAAGAATCAAACTTACAATAACAACAAATAAAAATTTACTGACTTTGATGCATCAAAAACATATTTTAATCCACTTTTTATTATTGTATAAACAGACAGACTTTATTCACAAGAGTATATTAGCACTTCTCATCTTCTAAACAAACCAAAAAAATCTGGCTACTTGAGAGAAACGTCATTTTCATTTTTAATTTTCTACAACTACTAGTAGCTTTAAAAGGAAGTAAAAGGGATACAGCAAAGCAGGGACGGGTGCGTCCATAAACAGACACGTGTCCAAAAGTCACGTCACTCTGACACACAACGTACGCTTTTCTCACCACACTCACGTTAGCCACGTCACCGCCTGTGTGCAACTTGGTCCTCTCCCAGGGACGCGTGGCACTCTCCCGCTGCAGCAGCGCGCTTTAAAGAAAAATAAAATATAAAGGTATCTTAAAATATTGATTAAAAAATTTAACAATAAATATATTTTTTTATTAAAATACATAAAATTATATTCTATGTATTTTTAAATATTTTCTATGATATTAATTATTCATAATAAATAATGTTTTAGTCAATGTTATAAAAACATCTATTATTAAAAAAAAAAAAAGGTGCAAGTTGGCTCTCCTCTGTGGTGGCCCCACCACCGGGATCCGCTGATAATCCTCAATATGATCTGCTGCCGTGTTGTCCGGAGATTCCTTATCTGTCCCACAACTCTCCTCCGCCGTCCGATCTCAATCATTCTGTTCTATACGTACGGTCCACGTTTCGGTACCTCATTTTTCTGTCACACAACTTGCCATTTAAAATCAGTGAGAAAGTGAAACATATATGTCATTATGGTTGGTTTGGTTGGGAATTGTGGGGTGCCTCAGCTTCTCTCCCTCCCACCCTTGCTTTGCTGCCCTTCTTTTCTGTACAATCTCTCTTCTTTTTTTTCCCACTTGGTAAGTTGGTATGTGTGTATTTGAATAGAAGTTACAAACTTATTTTTAAGGCAAATATATATTTACCAAAACATTATTATTTTTATTTTTACTTTCAACTCACTTTTATCTGTTAGATTTGTATAGAACTGTGTGCACTACATTTTTAATTTAAATTCAAATACACTAAGTATGCTCTACAACTTAATTATTATTTCCATTTTTTATTTTGGAATTTATATTAATGAACCTTTGGTAGAGAAAATTTTCTTTTTGGTTTGAATATTTTTTCCATATATCTCTTTTTTTCTGGAAATAATCCTATTCCAAGTTCGATCAAATACTAATTGTAAATACCTTTCTTACTGAAATTTGGACAGTGTATATTAAGTACCTCAAATTTGGACAAACTTTATAAATCATCTACAACACTGTTGCTTATATAAATTACTTAGATATTAAACGTGTTGTTTACCAAAATTGTCACTAAAGCATTTGAGGAGGTGCTTTTTATGCTAGTGACGTTAAATAATGTCGTTTTATTGTTTTTATATCAATAAAAAAAGGTAATTTTTAGGTCTAGTATAAGAGGAATGCAAGAAAAAATAAGTTAAAAACTTATTTTAATAATCTTAATATTGAAGTGATATTTTATGTAAAGTTCTTAAATTCATGTAGTATTTTAAGGTGTAGAAATAATAATCTATTTAAACAATCTTGTATTATAGACATTCTTAATTAGTTGGTTTAATTTAGAGATAACTCATATAATCACTAATTAGGAATAAAAAATGGACTATTTTCAAATTGTGGACATCACAAATCATTTTTTTAATTCGATGTAAATTAAACTTCATCTAATTTTGAGATACTAAAAAATATTTAAGTTATTTTTAGAGAGCTTTTAAGTTTATGAAAACGAAAAGTAATTTTATTGTAAAAAAATGTTAAAACTTTATGCAATAGTGATCATTTACATTATTACACATGAATTGTCTGATCCTAATAGCTAATCTACTAGAAGCAAAACGTGAAGAAATATATCATAAGTCGACACACTACCCTAAATGGACCACACGTTAATATATTTTGTTATTCGATTTGAACGATGTTTCTACAGTACAACAAATTCATGTAAGCAATCACTTAAATATAATTCAATGAGAACGGAACCTAGCTTGAACGGAATTATCAATACTTGGGGATCGTGATAATAATGCAAAATAAAATAATAAGAAAGCTGTTGCAAATTGACAATAGAAAAATTAACGAATACTCTATACCAACTGTTAATGATAAATAATTGATTTATTTCTATCACATCCATGAAAGTCATATATATGATTGATCGATTACACACAATAGTGTGTGGGATACTTGATAACACAGGTCAGGATGTTTTTCATACGTAAGAACTCAAGAATTAAATTAATCTATTTTTTAACTTTTTTACCATAAACAAAACATGAGTGTTATGCATAAAAAAAGTCTAGTAATTTTATTGAGACCATTTTATTTCCTAGCACCCATTTCAAATGTACATCCAATTTTGCACGATAGGGTAATGAAAATTCCTAAAAAGCAACCAGTCGTATTGTATACGTCAATTGTTATTTAGCTAATAAGATGGTGAATATTGAGGTTTCACGAGTAGTAATTTCTAATATTGTATTTGAAGTCGTTGCTCAAATTCTCTGTGATGTGCAATTGAAAAAAGGTTCCTATTAATGATAAAATTGCTCTGGACTTGAGGTTTTGATTGAGTGAAGGGACTGTCGTTCTCAAAATTGGGACCATTCAATGGTATTGCAATATGCAAAACCATTAGAATAAGTTGCTAGTGGAGAGACACATAGACACTATGTGTCTCTTTACATATTTTAACTAAAAATAAAAAAAAAAATAAAAATTAGAAGCTAAAAAAAAACTAACATGAAAATAATGAATAGTTGTTAATTAAGACAGTGGTAATAAAAATTTAAAAAATAACAAATAATAAAATGGTATAGTCAAATATATATAAAATGAAAATATTGTTTTTATTATTAATATAGATAACTAATAACTGATATAAAGGATCGATATGAGATGATAAGTAATTTATTTTGTTAAAGAAATGATATAATAACCAATTAGCATTAGCCTAATAATGGAATAAAAAAAATTGAATTCAAATATAAATAAATATTAACTAATTTTTATTTTATTTAATAATAGTATTCCTATCATGTCTTTTATGTAATAAGATTTTATTTTTAAAATTATTTATTCTTATTTTATAAATATTATTATGAAGAATATTTAAAAAAAAATTAAATTTTTTAATTCATGTGTGTGGATAGTTAAATTTATTTATATTTAAAGCAGGACGTATCACCTTATATAGCTTATATGTTGGAATGGTGTGATGGTTGGAGAGAGAAAAGAGATAAAGTAGTAAAAAATTTAGAATCCAAATAGAGATATATCTCTTATAGATATCATATGGATATAGATGATATCAATAACAACAAAAAGATCATAGATCATAGATGATATGAAAACTGGGGCTCATTATTCTTATTGATGTGAATAGATAAAAATAAAATATGATTTTGTTTTCTCATTTTTTTGGTGAGGAAAAGAAGAGTGTGGGCAAGTTATCGTGTGTTGTAGTCTAGTCATAGCCAATATGTGTCAGGCTGTCATTTCATCACGTGTACCTTGACTCTCCCCATTCACGTGACACGTGTCTATCATCCAAACCCCTCTCCTAGTCCTACAACACTACAAGACAAACCACTAACCAACACCACTCGCCTCCTACGCTCCTCTCGCCGCGTGTCCCTCCAAAACCCCCCTCATTCCTCCACGTGTCGCCCCCTTATCCCCTATACCCATTTCCGTCAATTCACACCCCCCCCCCCCCCCCCATTCCCCTCTTCGCCTTTTCTCTCTCCTTTTCCCTTTTATCTCAAAAATTCTTTTTTTTTATCTTTCTCTTTCTCTCTCTGTCTTTCTATATCCTCATCAACACACTCGGAAAAATGTAGAACAACTAGAATCTTTTGTTCCAAACAAAAACGTATGAATTGGTCGGTTTTTCTCCGGAGTCGTCTTCACTTTTCTCCGAGTTTTTATTATCATCATCTCTCTCGTGTCCCTGTCCCCATCTCCATCTCTTAGTTTCTTCTTCAAATGGCAGAAGTTGAAGACATAGACAACCCTCATCACGACCACCATCATTACCTTTCTTCTTCTACAACACAACCTCCAATGATCAATTTCCCGCGAGATCTGTTAAGAACCTTCGTGGGAGTGAACAATAATAACAATAACAACAGTCAGCACCACAATTTGCCTATGCCAGTGGTGAAGTTAGAGGATGAGAAAGAAGAGCTGGAACTAAGTCTCGGCCTTTCGATGAATGGTAGATTTGGGGTGGACCCTACAGCGAAGAAGATAAAGAGAACAACCTCGATACCGGAGTTTGTGCGCGACGAGGAGATGGGATATGCTGCTGCGATGGGGTGCACGGGGTCTCTGGTGAGGACGTGTTCGCTTCCGACGGAGACGGAGGAGGAGTGGCGGAAGAGGAAGGAGTTGCAGACGCTGCGGCGGGTGGAGGCACGGAGGAAGCGCTCCGAGAAGCAGAGGAACATGAAAGCCTTGAGAGAACAACAACAGAGGTCCGAAGGGAGCAATCCGGTGGAGCAAGGTGCAGGGGGGTACGGTGAGGTTGCACCACCCTTGGCGAGGACCGTGTCGTTGACCGCACGTGTTTGTGGACTCGGCTTGAATGGGGACAGTGAAAAGGAGAAGAAGGAGAAGAGAAGTGGAATAGCGTTGCCACCTCCCTCGCCTTCACAGGGTTCCATTGGTTCTTCCGGAATTTCAGAAGCTGAGTCTCAACAGGGTCAAGGTAATTTAATTACTAATAATTACTACTATTTTATTTTACCCTCTTTTTTTGTATTTGTTAATGCATTTGCTTTCTTTCTTTCTTTGTTCTGGTTTTTAGTCCTTTTCATTTTTTTTCTCTCTTCCTGATTTCTGTTTTCCTTTTATGATATTTATTAGTATCAATCAAGCCAGAAAAGTCACAATTTTCTTTACTTTCTTTTTCTTAATAATTTTCAACTCTACTGAGGAATTAAATTTAGGAGAAGGCAAGGAAAGCTTCCTGACTAACATTTAACGGAAATATATCTCATATGCAAGAAATTGGATTTGACACTTCTCGTATGCCAGATCGTGTCTTGTTCCTTACGAGTTTAACTTTTCAATTCTATGGCAATGAAAATTGAATTTACTCTTTTTATATATATATATATTTAGATCGATGCTAATTTTGCATGAATTGATCAAATGAGTGAGTTTTTGGATTTTATTGTATTTGTCACATGGAGCAATCACCGACCGTGTGATTCACTGTCAGAGATGTCAGATCCTGTCTGCGCCTCGTAAATATTAATCAAAATTTGTCTTGGTTCAATTTGGCAATTACTATGTAATTGTTGTAACAACAGAAGGTTTCACCTGGGAGTATTATTATTTGGGTCTTGCTAACCAGCATTAAGAACATTAATTAGTATTTGTCTTATTATTTAAGTTGGAATTGGAATTTAATTTTAAGATTAGTAAAACACGTTTCAAGATTAAACACTTCTCAGAGTTTGTGGATTTGTTTCAAGATTAAACACTTCTCAGAGTTTGTGGATTTTATTAGTTTGTTAATCGGTAGTACATGCTACTGGTATGTCTTATGTGGAAAAATAGCATCATCTAAAAATAAAAACCTCATCCCTACTTGGCTAGTATGTAAAGTAAAGCACTTCACCGTGGTCCTTTGTGCGTTCGGGGAGATTCTTATTATTTTGAGAAGTCTCTAAAACCTGGACCTAGAATATTGAGTTACATGAAACTGGAGATGAACATATGTATAAATATTAAATAAAAGGAAATAATTTTTTTAACCTGAAAGAAGCAGTCAGTCTACTACTTAAGGATTTCAATTTTCTTTGCCCTAGGCTAGAAAAATGATTAGGATTAGTATAAGAGTTTGGATCCTCTACAGCCGTGCAGCCTCTCCAGCAAAATACCTACCTTTAATAACCCCAATAAAAAAACTTTCTTTTTATATTTTCACCTTTTATAACCATCAGGTATAAATCCTATAGAGGAAGGATGATTGCAGACAATCTGAGTGCTTTAAACATTATTTGTCATTTAGTATCCTGATGATAATTAGAATGATAATCGACAAATTGATAATATTTTTGAAGGAGACAACTAGTTTAGGTAAAACAACTTTTACATGAATTACATGCTCAAACAAAGCTAATTGGTACTATAGCATATGTATTATTATTGTTATGGTAAAACTAGGTTTATGGATGAGAGTGCTTTCAAATCATTAGACAATAGCTATCTCTTGGAACATGAATGTTAAAAAACTTATTGAAGTCCTCCTTTTCTTTTTCTTAATAATGCTCATTTAGAGCAAATGCCGTTATCTTTTTCTTCTGTTGGATTCTGACCTCAATACCAAACCCTGTGCTTGTGAATACTCCTTTGGAAAATATAATGATGGCTACTCCATAGTAAATATAACCTCTAAGAAAGGGTTGTGTACAATTGCACAACAATATCTTCTAAGTGTCTCAGAGAAGAATTCAGAAAGTTGTTTTCCAACAGATCTGTTTATTAAATTTGGTAAGTTCAATTGTAAAAAAAAATACACTTAGGCACTTAGCATTCTACTGAATTTTCACTTAATCTATTAAAATATTGAGGAAGTCAAACTTGTTAATTATCATATTATGAAAATATTGAGATAGAAAAATGTATTTGAGTATTATGTGAGCCTGTTTTCAGCTTCGTGCTCTGTATATTAGGTTTGGCAATAGTAGGCTAAAGTGTGGTTAAAAATTTTCACTAAAAACTTTGCTTTCATAGTTTAACGACTTAAACATTACAGAGAGTGGTTGATTCTTGTTTTATACAAAAAAAAATTGTGTAAATATGTTAATAATCATGAAAAGTGCAACTTGTTTCAAAGGTATGTTTACATATTTGTTTTTTCAGTTGACTATCGATATATTGCCACCAAAATGTCCAGAACATTAGTTGAGTTTGGACTTGAGTAGGCATTGTTTTGAAGAGTTACAGCATTGTTTTCTTACAAGGATATTCTGTGGACTCAATTACATTGTTTCACTTATCTTGATTCATCACTTCTAGCAACTGAGGTTATGGATGGTTGCTCAAGTATATGTCTCAAAGCAATCATACTTGTAATCACAAAAGTATTGTAATTCATGAAATGCTTTGTCCTCTACTAATCATGCTATATATCAATTGACAAGTTGATTAATCAACACTTATAATATGATCTAATTACTGTTCTGTCTGCAAGCTTTTAACTTTTTAATCAGTGGTGGTGACAGAAGTGGATTACATGATTTTTTTCGTGGGGGTATCTTTAATTAATTTTCAACTGATGATTTTTGCTACACTTCAGGAACAACACCTATGGATGTTAGAAGCCCTACTAGTGCTAACTTGTTGCCAGACAGCGAACTGAAATCACCAGCAGGTGTTGCTGAGAACAACACAGGCAAGAATGCTGCTGCTGCTGCTGCAGTAACAATGAGAAGTCAATCTAACAAATATTCACCACCACAAAGCAGAACCAAAGACATTGTGAGGAACTTGTTGGAAGACATGCCCTGTGTCTCCACCAAAGGAGATGGCCCTAATGGGAAAAGAATAGAAGGCTTTCTTTACCGGTATGGGAAAGGTGAGGAAGTGAGGATAGTATGCGTTTGCCATGGCAGTTTCCTCACCCCTTCCGAGTTTGTTAAGCACGCCGGTGGCGGTGACGTGGCAAATCCATTGAAGCATATTGTTGTTAGTCCAAGCTTTTTGTGAGGCCAAGAGAAAGAACCAACCAATTATGAGTGATCAAATTTTTACTCTATTGGTTCCTATGTTCACTCTTGAACTCACCACCTCTACTTCTAATCTGCATGTTATGTTCAAATTCTGTTCATCTTTTGAAATCGTAGAAATTATTATGAAAGAGTCTGATTTCTTATTCAGGTATTTTTTTTTTCCCATTTGTTCTTATTTGACATTAGAACGCAAGGGGCAATGCAATGATACTTGTTAGAGTTTGTTAGCTAGTTTTCTGTTATCTGTTAGTTTTCTACCACTTAATTTAGTACTTCAGTTTTTATCTTCCCTTCTGGTAAATTGGTGTTACATATATTTTTTTTTGGGTTACATTAGTGGATACACTTTAAATTAACAAAAACTAGCAAAAGGCCAGCTTCTTGTGTTTTTCCCCACTCAAATGGAATGAAATTATTCAATGAAATGAATTAGAAATAAATGAAATAAAATTGGTTATTTATCCGACTACATATTTAACAGATCCAAGTGAAGATGCCTGATTATAATCTTTAATTCTAAGGACAGTAGATTGTGCATGTTTAATAGGAATATTTCATTCACCTTCGACTAAAATATATTCTTATCTCCAAAATTATGAAAAACAATATTTATTCTTTTAAATAACCAAAATTTAGTCTGTAGTGAAGAATTAAAAAATTATATATTATTTATTGAATGTAAAGGTTAAAAAATTCTAGGAAATAAAACAAAAAAATATCATTATATTTTTAGAGCATCTTTTTCTTTGTGACTAGAGAAAAATTATACAATTTTTTTCTCACTTCAAATTCATAATATATGTGCGTGTGGCTGCGTGTCTTCATTTTGCAGTTTAAGGAATTTCTTATAAAACAATTCTCTTGTTAATGGAACCTTATTTTTCTCTAACTAAAGTCAAGCATGAAACGGTTCTCTTTGATATGCATGAATCTTGTCTTAATCTGCTCTTTGATTATTCTATTCTGAAATTTTACTGTGTGCACTTCAGATTGATCTATTTATACTTGCCCAGTTGATTCATGAAAGATGACTCATTATCCATCCACCAGCATATGTTAACCCAAAGTGCAGAGTAGAATAAATGCAACAACCCAAGGCGTAATTAATTTTTCATGATTTTCATATATCAGGCAGCAGTCATATAAAGATCAAGTTTGCTGATAAGTGCTAACCATGAAAATTTCTTGTGTCATGGTCATATATCAAGCTGGACTGAGGAAGATAATATAAGAATAGGAATATTACGGATATTATGAAATTATACATGACAAAAGGCTTATCAAAATCAATACGAGGAACACAAATGACATACAAGATAAATTCAGTCACAACTTTATTTTGCATGTTTAACAGTAATATATAAAAATGGTGAAAAATAAAGGAGGGAATAACATCACAAATTTAGTATATGTTTGGATAAGTTTTTTGAAAAACACTCTAAAAGAAAAAAAAATAGATAAGTTTCTTCATAAATAAAAATGAATTTTTGATTAGTTAATTTATAAAAAAAATCATTTAATTTTTTAAAAAGATGAAAAATATCTATAAATTAACTAATAATTAACTAACCGAAAATTCATTTTAACTTATGAAAAAGTCATTTTATTTTGTTTTTCTTATTATTTTTTAAATACTTCTAGAAAAACTTAACCAAACAAATCCTAGCTAAATCCTTCTAGTGTGTCATTGTTGTTGATCCTCACTGCCTTAATTTCTCAAAGTTGACAAAGAGTGACAGTAGACTCTCTCTATACATGCCACTCGGTTGTATACCATATTTACAATGTGAACAGTGATGGTTAAGTTCCTCCCTTTTGTCATTAAGTCTCACCAGTATTTTATTCTTATTTTCACCTGCCAAAATTTCACCATTTTTTGTGAAGCATATTGGGAGCAAGCCACAAACGTCCTCCCATTACGCTCAAATGATGTGGACGTGGATAGTCCAATGCATGTGACAGTGGAATCTCTAATAAACTTCTTTGGGTCACATTAAATGCAATAATAATTCCTCAATATTCTCGTTTGAGAGAAGCCAACCAATGAAGAACACCCATTCAGTAATGACCCATGTTGAAACCAATCATCCCACCTCTTTTTTAGATGGGGGAGATCATACTGAACATTCTTCATTTGTTCTTAATATAGCTCCATGAATTGGACCTCCAGGAGAAACAATAGCTTTAATGATACTGCCACTACCATGTAGTCATTCATTGATGAGTCATACCCAATGCCATATAAATCTGGATCATAATCATTATCGACAACACAACGATAATATGTTTTTGGAGTGTGATGTATGCGGATTCTTTAAGAGTACAAATCCTCTGCATGAACCTACAACCACAACACCTACCCAGAATTCATACTTGAAAGTGGGTGATGCATTTGGAATGTTAAACTTTACGTCCGTTGAATCATCATCTATGTCCACAGAATTAGCTTCGAAATAGGAATTAGAGATATCCTTGAGAAGAAGTTTGTGGGTGGGTGTAACGGCTAGGTCAAAATTGGAGATTTAGCAAATTGAGGATCGGGTATCAGGGAAAGCCAAGACTTACACACGTATTTTAGACGCAATAGGCATCTTACTGGGCAACCTTAACAAAATTTCTTCAATCTACACTTCAGGAGAGTGATGTTGATTTTCATCTTTTTTGCTAATGGGTGGTGAAGGTGAACAATAGAACCAATATACTGACTTGTACTGTGGGAATTCTTCATGCGTTATATTTGAAAAGACAATTTTATTACTCAGTAATCTTACATTGATTGAACCAAATCATCTTTCATGAAAAATAAATTTAGTTTAGAAAAAACAAAAAAAAATATTGACTTATACTGCAATTCTGCAAACAAAAATATAAATAAGGATACCTATTTAAGGGATAAAATATTTAAAACAAAAGATTTTTCCTCTTTCAAATCTATTATCTTCTTTAATTCTTAATCTATAATTTTGGTTCCTAATTTTAGTTACACAGATTTTAATGTTCCAATTTTGAAAAAAATCTACAACTCATTTTTTTATCACATTATTTGTTTTTATCTTATATTCTCTATCTTTTCTTTCCATACCTCTCGTAGTGATAAAATTTGTATTAAAAAAAACAATAGTTGTAGGAAAAGAATTATCCAAATTTGAGTGAATTACTAATTTATTTTATCTTATATTCTCTATCTTTAATTTGATGGAAAACAAAAATAGTCATAGGGGTAGAATTATCCAAACTTTTCATTTAATTTTTCATGAATCCAAATTTTTATAAAAAAAAAAAAAATACATACCAATATATTGTATGACGTATGATTAGAAGAAATATCAAAACTTTTGTTAACTAAGAATGACCGCAATTTCTTTACTTTATTATTGTTTTTAATGAAATAATAAAAAAATTAATATCTTTGCTATTTTTGATTAGTAGAATTCAAAAGAAGAAGATTTCAAGCGATTAGGAGAAAAATATCTTTAAAAATATTTATTTAGCAGTTATCTTTTTGTCTTAAATGATAGGAATTGATATTTTTTTTTATCTATGGCTTGCAGATATAAAAATGAAAGATTGAAATAAAATAAAAAAGATTCAGAAGATATCAATAAGAAAGATTTTTTGGATAAACACAAATACATTCCAGCAGTTATAAAAAGGGAATCAAGTTAAGAAGGAAAAGAACAGAGTCTCAGAACCTACACATTGGGTCTATCCCTTAGGGGAAACCTTCTTTTCTTAGCCAGTTAGCCACATCTATCACCTTCTTTCATTTCATTAACCCCTGAATTGTATTGTAAAACCTCTCATGATCATGAGTGGCTAAACCCTCATTGTTGGGTACCTAGAGGCCAAAATGCTTGTAATGTAATCCTTTGTCTATTATATATCTAATGCAATTTTATTTTTATTATTATTCTCTGTGCTTTTATGTTATTATGGTGTGATCAACCGGGTATCTTAATACATTCATTCTCTGTACTTTCTCGTTCATTTTCTTCTTCGTCCATGTAGGTAGGAATACGAGTTGAAACGGGACGACCTTTTGTCATCATCTTTCTCCTTGGATTAGGACCTCACTGATCTCGTTCATATTCTCGTCACATTGATTCCAGGTGGCACAGCAAAAAATAATTGCTAATTAAATATCTTTAAAGATATTTTTAATATATTTTTATTATAAAAAATAGTTCATTAGCTGTCATCAGCATCTTTTGAATATTTTAATCTTTTCTTTTCTGCAAGTCATAAATAATAAAAATATCAATTCTTATTACTTAAACAAAAAATAACTGCTAAATAAATATTTTTAAAGATATTTTCAATATAGCAATTATTACTCTTTGAAATTTTATGTCTATTATGTAAGATAAATGTATCAATTATTTTTTTTACTGTGTTTTCTAGTTTATTTTAATACTACTAACTAATTTTCTTATTTTTTTTAATTAACGAACATAACAAAAAAAAATATCAACAACAAATAAATTTAAGTACAAAAGTACATACAAAGTAACTAAAAAATTATACTCTAATTTTATCCAATTTTTTTTATTTTTCTTTATCTGTATATTTTTTCTTTAAAAAAAATAAAAAACAAAATTATGAAATTTAATTTAATAAATAAGTAATTTTAAAACCAATTAAAAAATTATATAACATAATATTTATATTTTATAATATTTTAAATTAAAAAAACATAAATGAAAGAGAAAATCTCAGGTAGTGTATATTGGAAATTAAATTGCAAAGTAGTGTAGATGAGAAAAAAGTAGAAGAGAAGATGTATTTACCAAAAAAATCTGGTTTTGGCCTACTAGGGCTCAACATATCATAGAATTTATCTTCCTCTTATCTTTTACTTTCTTATCTTGTTTTTCTTTATCTTTATCATCTCTTAATTTTATCTTTTCTATCTTCTATTTTTATCTTTAAATTTTTTATCTTTTCTTTTAAATCTTTATCTTATCTCTTATTTTTTCTTTTTATCTATTATTTTTTCTTTTTATCTATTATTTTATTTATTTTTATTGCTTATTTTATTAAGTACACCCAAACTTTATATGGATTCTATATTCGAATTTCTGTTTTGACTGGTGATGAAATTGGTATACTTAAAAATGGGTTAAGAACTTTTCATTTATTTTTTCGTGAATCCAATTTTTAATATATTTTTTTTTACCTCTTCCTTAACGTTCACGTTATCCTAAACTCGTCCGAACCACATAAACTGCCCAAACCCAGGAACGAGATAAACAAAACAAAGCTGACACCCCATTAACCCAAAAGAACCAACACGACCACAATCTGCTCCCTAAAATCATAGAAAGCTTCAAATCAAAATTATCAAGGTGCATTCCGTTTTCTTTCTTTTTCCAATTGATATACTTTTCGTAATTGTTTTTTTTTTCCAATAATTAAAGTTTATGTGAGTTGTGTTCTAGGGGTTCATTAGGATCCGGACGGCCTCAAGCCTCAAATAACTCTTACAAATATATTTACAGATTACCTACCAATAAAATTCTCACATCACAGCAGAAATTGAATCCATGTCCTTTTGGATTGAATCTATTCTTTACCACTGAATCAAACTATGGTGGTACTTTTTGTAATAGTTATGGAATGAGAGGAGGATTTATTTTATGTTAATTTAATTTTGAGTTATCGGTTCTGTTGATTAAAGTTCTGGTTTTGACATGGAAGTGCTAGGAAATGTGAAATGTCTGTGCTGATGGATTTTTCAGTTTCTTGAGTTCAGTAGCATGGGGTTTCTGGTTTTGACTGCTTTGAGATGCCATGTAGCATGATGAAGAGAAACTGTGTTTGTAAAATTTCTCAGTATAGTTTTCTATAGAACAAAGAGAAATATAGGAAAAGAAAAAACAGAAATGTGAGCTAAGAATAAGATAGGTGATGTGATTGAGAGAGACAAAACATAATAGCGTAGAAAGTAATATATTAAAATATTATGACTGAAGAAATGTATTATTGGGGAAAGAAAAGGTCAAACGTGGCGTGCTATGAGGTGACTTGGGAATTTGTTGTGGAGTGGTGTGGCCTGATGTTGATGCAATGAAGAGGAATGTGTGCAGTTGTATTTGTCTCTGTTGGGGCCTGCAAACAGTGTGTTTTGTATGCAACAGTTTTGAAGTGTGAACACAAACCAGAAAAAAGACTTTTTTTTTTCTTCCTTCTAATTATGTTCCATATGCACGTTGTTTTCTGATAAACAAGTTAACAAAAAGGTAATGCTTTTTCGTACTATTCCTCAATCAAAAATAGATTTTACTTTGATTTCTATAACTTACATAATTATAGCTGAAGCTAATTATCAAGATAAAATTCTAATTTTGATTCTCCCAAGATAGTACCCTTAAGTTTTCTTTAGAAAGCTGTCAAATTTTTTTATAGAATAAGTTATTTAAACACAATCTCATTTGCTTTTGTTCCTTTACTAGTTCATCCTTCTTATCTCGTGTATCAGTGATCCAACTTTGATTTCTGTTGGACTGTGATACCAAAAATTTGTCATACAATCATTTCTTTGATATATATATTATTGGAAGAAGGCTTAAGTTGCTTATGAAATCTATACCTTGTTCATTGAATCTGAGTTATGCAATCTCATCTAGAAGCAGTAGCTGAGCAGGAGCAGTTCAATGTGTGTCAGGCTCTATACCACTGTTGGTGGCTGAGCCAAACTTTGAACAGATTGTGGATGTCTCTGGCTTTTACCGTGGTAATATACTCTTGCAATTTCTTATGAAATTGAATTGGGACCAATTGTACAAATTATAAATATTTTGTATCAATAGTTATTTTCACAAACTCAATACTGACTCTAGTGTTGTCCAGTGAACCACAAAGAATCTGCAAAGATTTTTCTATGAATTGTTTGAGTCTAGTGTTGCTTTTTCTGAATACATTATTATCAGAGTTTCAGATACTTTATAGAGAAACAAAACGTTCAATCAACATGGACTTGTTTGTGTCAGTAAGAGCTCATTTGTGTTAATGTGCCTTGTTTTCTTTGGGCATTTTTTATTCCAAAGAAAAGATCCATTGGACCTTAAGATCCTAATCATACCATGTAGTAAAACACAGGCCACCTGATCACAAAAAAATATGTCATGGCAAGTTTTTCCGTAGACCTTGGTTGTTTCAATAAGCTTGAACATCATTTGTTGATTTGATTCACTTGTCTCTTAACACCACTTGACACCAATCATAAACAAAGGGAGTTTTGTTTGCACCAGAAACACTATTAAAAAACACTGGGAACTGGACTGCTAATAATACAGTAGAAAAATCTGCTATACTGCAAATTTTGTTAAATTCTTGAAAAAAAAACAATACTCAAATTTACCCCCACCACATTAACAATAACTGATACAAGATGTAGAATTTCATAAATTACAGAAAATAAAAAATGTTGACAAGAATGAAATTTAAAATAATATTGCAATAAACAAAACTTGTCCAGAAGCTTGTGTGCAACACTCCTCATCTGCTGTGAATCCACCACAAGAGATTAGTGAACGAATTCCCATCATCAAAACCTGTCAACTTTCTAATATTCTGCAGTGCTGTTTCCCTATCATAAATTCCTTGCAAGGCATAGGTCATTCCCTTCCAACCTTGACTACTTAAAAAGGGCACTGTCCATTCCACTAGCTCCTTCACATAATCAGCATCAGAGAACAATGTCTCAGTAATAGGCAACAAGGGTAGCACTTGGATTCCAAGCCTACACTCTCTACACTCAGCACTGGCCCACCATAGCTTACTATCCCTCTTGTTAGCCCACAAAATCCCCACTATCCTGTTATCTTTTGCAAATTCTTCTTCATACAAGTTGTCTTCTGCTTTCACATGCCACCAAGTTTGTGCAGCAAGAATCTCCAACGCCACTAGCGTTGATCCAGTGGCAACAAGGCTTGAGTCACCATATGCTAGACCCATCAATGCTGCTGCATAGTATGCATTCACTGCTTCACTTGTACTTTCCTGATTCCTTCCATCTTCAAATTCAGTCAACCCTGCAGCCCAAGAGTGTAACTTATAAAGATCAAAACACCTTAGGCGTGTGTAATCCGAGTTATATCTTTGACCCAAGTTCATGAAATCTGTCACAAGTGAATAAACCTGTGGCTTGTACTTTTGTCCCCATTGAGGATCAATCTTTGCAAGAACTGCAATTCCATAAATGAAGTACCCCAAATGGAAATGGTGATCATTGTAAATTCCAAACCCAAAATCAGCAGTCGAATCTGTAGAGCCTTGTTTAGTAACAAGTCCACGCCATTTTCTTTCATAGAGAAAACCATTCCCTTTGAAAGTTCCATCCAACCAAGGCTCAATAGTCTCCTTCAGAAACTTCTTAACCTTTGGAATCACTTTAGGATACGACACTTCTTCCGCTATCAACACCAACCTCGCCGCCCTTCCAACCTGCTTCCCATAGAAATAAGATGAATTTGTTCCTATTGCTGAAGAATTCAGCGCTCGAACATCCTTAACAAGCGCCGAGACAATCTCGCCATAAGACTCTTTGTCCACACCTTTGTTAGAATACCATGTCACAGGAATAGCATTGGTTTCCAACACCCATGAGTCTCCAACAACACCAACAAGATCACCATCAATGCTTCTGTACTTAAAATCATTCAGCACAGTAACATCACGATCATATGATAGAAGCTTGACATGAAGAGGGTGAGCCAGCATTAGCAAGTCCCCAGAACGTTTCTTTTGCCATTTATACTCCAGACGGAATGGTTTCTTGAGTGCTGCATCACCAGACACAGGGTAAGAAGAACTGAACTTGTCAAGAGTTGCAACATACTTGGAACCAGAATCAGGCAACGCTGCTATACGAATGATGCCGGAAAATGGCTTGGATGTAACCTCAGAAGGAACATGGTTCAAGTAGATTGGGGAGGACGTGTATATGATCCATGTCTGAGTGTTGTTAAGCTTAAGGGTGTGCTTGGTGTTGGAATCATCGGAAGACAGAGAAACTATGGTGTGCACTGTTTTGATGGAAAGAGGTGTTGGCTTTGTGACAGAAGCAGTTATATAAGGGCTTCCTCTGACAAGAAAGAACCTAAGGTTGGAGCTTGGAATGTCCAAAGTGACACCAAGGTCACTGTAGGATGAGATTACACGGTTTTGTTGGTATGATGAGTATCTTTTAGTGGCAGAGATGGTGAGATCTGGCACAAACGCTTGGTACAACAGTGCTGTGGTGAAGAGGAGAAGAGGGTATGAAGCTGAGAGTGAAGAGTTTGAGGATTGGATGAGGTAAGGGTGAATGTACTCAGGTTGTGTCCCATTTGGAATAACAAAGTTTTGGAAGAAAGAGTTTGTGGGGAGAGGAGAAGAAAGAAGGTTAGGTGAGAAGTAGGTTGAAGGGTCTGGGATGACTGTGGATTGAGTTTGAGGGAATAGAAAAGAAGAAGGAGAAGACATTGTTTGTGTGGGGGAAGAGAAAAGGGTTGGGAGTTTTGTGGTTTGCTTATTGCAATGTTTGTGATCTCTTCTTATATGAGCTAAGCTGAGAGCTTTTCTAGACTTGCAAGTTGACTTTTGAATAATGCTTCTGTGTATTATTATATCTTGCCTCAGAATCCTTGTGTTTGGTTAAGATATGGTAAAAAAAAAACATTTAGAGTGAAGAGGAAAATACAAGATAGTGTTAAAGGAAAGGTATGCAATTAAGTGGAGTAGGTAAATGTTTGTAGTTAAAATAATTATGCTCACCACTTATTATTAGAGTGAAGAGGAATATAGTACAAGATAGTGTTCATTGAAAGCTATGCAATTAGTGTTGAGTGGTAAATGTTTATATTTTCCACTTAACTTATAATTTACTGTAATATTGCTGTATAAGCTGGCATGCAGTTTACTTGGAGGATACCGATGATTGATTATTAGTGTTTTATTTCCAAATCTTTTTCATGCCAGGGAGGCACAGCATGTGACCATTTCCAAGGCAGGTAAAGATTCCAAGCGGAACGGAAACATTTTCGTTGCTTTGTTAAACCCCTCTGTCTCTTTGTGTTCAGTTTTCAATGTTTGAAGAGCTTTTATGGAACAATGTTAGTACTATATTCTTTTATAAATCTTCTCAATACCTTATACAAATTAAGTAAGAAAAGTTGTAGGAAGAAGTTGGAAGAGGATTTAAAATTTCTCATTCTTGCCTAACTCTGTTCTACCAAAATATAACACAGCGTAATGTTGGCGTATATGGTAATTTTGTTATTATAGTACATATTTGTTGAGAATATTGCCGTTGTAAACAAGTCTCTTTTTGGATTGTGGACTTTATACTATGCGGGCTTTTCCGTTCAGTTTTATTTTCTTTGTCTATTTGGATGTTGAAACTTGAAAGCTACGGTAGTGCTTGCCTTGCAAGTGGTGATCGTGTAACACAATGGTAATGCTGAAAACACAATAAAAATCACATTGATTGTGATTACCCCCATTAGCACTTCAGCTACAATACATAAATTCACATATGTATCGACTGTAATAATTGTGAAATTAAAAGCTGAAATCCTTGACCAAAGACCAAAAGGTGTGCGTTGAAACCCATAAGATGCATTGGGAAAATGGTGTACTATTCAATTTAACTACAAATTCTTTCATTTTTTTAATTTTTATTTATATTTTTTGTTTAATTCATGCATATATCTATAATTTGAACCCGTTAAAAAGTATTCCTTCCGTTCTCTTGTAAGTGTCATATTTTAACAAAATATTCAAGAGAACATTAATTTTTTGTCTATTTTATCTTTTTTTTAATTAATTGTTTTCACATATTATTTATAAATTAAATAATAAGTAATTTGAAATTTTAAAAGGTAAATTAATCACCTATTGGTCAAAACTTTAGTGGATAGTTACTTGACAAAAGTTTTTATCCTCTCATCTTCTAAAAAACATTAATATTTCCAACCAATTTTTTTATAATAATATATGTTGTGAACCAATTGTCAATTAATGATACCCACAAGTATTAAACAAGTAATGGAGAGAGAGCAATTGATTAGAAAAGCACTAGTACCACCTTCCAAAAACGTGCATTAGTGGGAGAAGTAAAGAGAAGGGCATGATAGAAAAAGTACTCACAATTACACTAAATCAAAACGGTGCAGGCAGAGTAATAAATTTCTTTGGTGATCGGATAAAAAACTTAAACGACACTTATAAAAAAACCGAGGGAGTGATCCTTAGAAAGGGGATGAATTGGTACATGTTCTTGCAAAATTTCCCCCAAAGGAAAGAAGCAATGTAAATCCATCTAAAACTATTTATTATACCTTTTTCATGCATAATCTTTATGCAATTTCAAAAATAAGACTTTTTTAGAGCTCTTAGCTCCTACAAAATTTAATTAAAATAATTAATCTTATAAAATCTCCCATTTGCTTCTAATAAAAAAATGATGTATTGATGAATGCACTTAATTTAGTACTAATAATTAGAAAACTCGGAATCATCCCCAACAGATGAAACAAATTTATATTATAAATTAAGAAACTTATGAGCATTTTTGTAGTAATAAAACTATTAATTGATGAAAAGTATGATAATTATGAAATTAGGGACAATTTTGATGAATAAAAAGTTGAAATATATACTTTATATTATTTTTTAAAAATATAACTTAAGGCATTTACTTCCATGTAACTCGTTTTGTGATAAGAAAAATAGCTTGTTGGGAGAATCTCGATTCAAAATTAAGACAAGCAATAAGGTTGTGTTCAAATTGATGGGGAAAAAAAGAAGTAGAATGAAATAAATAAGAGTTTATTTTTTTATATATCATCACTGCAATAAATTTTTATGTTCTCAATTAATCTTGTTCATATATATAAATCTGTGCAATGAAATAAAGCTTGAATCCAATTTCTACCGCGATGAATAAAAGTACATGACAATGTGTGATGAAATGATATTTTAAAAACTCTTTATACATGATAAAAGTTGCAGTAAAAAAAATATACATGATAAAAGTTTGCATTAAATATTAGTGTAAAATATGTTTGGGTTGTTTTTAAAATTTTAAAATATTAATTTTATACTCATAAAAGTTTTTATATTTATTTGGTCCCGATGAAAAAAAACATATTTTTACTTATAGTGAATGATAACTCTATTAAATGGTAATTTAATGTTACACATGTAATTTGATTACAAATGAATGAACAATTTGTGATAGATAAATCCTCCAAAATAAATTTAACAAACATGTAAACATCCCAAAAAATTATAATTTAGTATCACTTTTTCACTAATTTTCTCATACTATGTAGTGATGAGAGTTGGGAAAAATGAAACAAGGAGATTTTAGTATAATAATTGTGCTTGAGTATATAAATAGAGAAAGTAATTAAATTTATTATAACGAGATTATAGAACTAACAAAAATATGTTTTACTGATACAAAAATTAAATTAATAAAAAAAATTTATGATGACAACATTAACATTTTTAAAATTTTAGATGTGATCCCTAAATATTAATATAAGTTATTGAGGTGGAATTCCAATTTTAATTGGAGAATAATTTTTAAAAAAAATAATCTAATTATTATATTTTACTTATTCAGACGTCAGCTAAATTTTATCATGTATATAAGATGCTCTCTTTTTCTAATCAATGTAAACTTTTATGTGATCGTAATAAATGTTTTCTCATTATTTTTAGTTATTCAAATTGCAATAGAAGATAAGAGAAGGTCAAGCAGCCCATTTTGAATAAATATAAATAACATAATAATAGCTTTATTAGTGCTAAAGCTATTATTATCATTTTATTAAAATTTTATTGGAGTATTTCAAAATATATATTTGCTGACTTATTCAAAGTTTTCTTTAAGAGACTTATTCAAAAGTTTAGTTCTATTGATTTATACAAATTTTAGATCATTTATATGGTATATGTCAAAATATGCTTTTAAAGCTTTAAGGTTTTATCAATAAAAAAACAATTTTATTTGAGACCAGTAAAACTATTACGAACAACAAAATTTTAAAGTCTTAAAAAATATGTTTTAAAAAGACTAAACAAGATAAAACATTATAATAAAACTAAATTAAATTCTCTTATTCTAGGATGCTATATTTTTTAATCAGTATCTTAAGATGTTATGTAGATAACGTACTTAAAATTGAATAAATATCGGTCTAGTACTTATACAGGTATCAAGATCTTAATCATTTAGAAAATTTGATTTCTTTTTAGTACAGTTTGCAAAAATTAAGTTAAAGATCTCCATGTAAAATATTTCTGACTTCTGTATATACTCTTTAAGTCTTATAGAAAGTTAAAGACCTCCTTGTAAAGTATTTCTGACTTCCATTAGGCTTTTCATGTGTACTTATAAAACAAGAAATAAGGAGTGAAAATAATCTAAACTTCCCTCCCATTAAAATCAAATCATGATATTTTTAAAAAAATAGATGAGATTTTTTTTATAAAAATATTAAGATAAATGTATTAATTTTAATAATGAAAATATATAATTTATTTATGTCTTATTTTTATCTATCAATATTTGAAGATAATTTATTTAATGGTTTAAAATTTAATAATTATACACATAAAATTATTTTACATTATTATCTAATCACAACTCATTATCTATAAACTTGTAAGATAGTTATTATAAAATTCAACAAATTTATTATATATAATATTTTATGATAAGATAATTATGTTAAAATTATTTTACATATTACGAGTGCATTATTCCTTTTTTTTTCTTTATTTAAATTGGTCATGTGTGAAAACTAAATTAAAAATATCTATGCAGAAAAAGAGTATTTTGTGAGCGGAGATGCACCATCATCATCTAGATGACCGTTGAACTAATCAAATGGAATTAATTCAAATAATCTTCAACGTTTCGTAAATTGTTAAATTATAAATAGCACCATAAAGTATTTAATTAAAGTAAAATGTATCAGACAAATATACTATCGAAATCAAATCTGCATCGTTTCCGTTGCGTGCTGGGCTACACGCTCCCGCAAACGTGACGTAGCAGGTGACCGTTAAAGAACAAACTAAAATGTTTGCGACTTGTAAGGATTTGCTTTGACATATTCTAAAGCAAATTATATGAAAGAAAGAAAAACCACCGTTGAACTTGCTTTATTAATTATTATTTTAAGCAATATTTTTTGCTTTGAAGATAGGATGAAATCGACCCATTTAACCAAAGACTATTATTATTATTATTATCAGCAATTTTCTCTTAAAAAATCCAACAATTTAATACATATTAGTTTATCTCCTTTCAAAAAAAATTATTAGTTGATCTATGGATGATTCTTCAATCCAAATGAATTTAATAGCAATAAGGGGATTTATTAATTATTATGACCTGCTATATATTTAAAACAATAGTGAAAACTATACTTATAATATAAAAAAACAAATTATAATTTCATGCATATTTATTTTAATTTATATACACTAACTATTCTTAAATTTTGTGTAACAATCCCCCTAAATATATGTTTCAATTTCATACATGCGTCAAGGTTAGCAATCATTTTACCAGCCATTTAAGACCTAAAATAAAATAGTTTATACGTGCATACGTACATTATTATACAAGACGAGATTCATAGGAGGATCCGGCCATGTGTTTAGGGAGTTAAATAATTTTTTTATGGTGTACAGTGACATACTTATTTTGCTGTCAGTGACGTTCTATGGATGAATGTTGATATGTTTTGGTATCTCTTGCACTATATTATGTATTTAATTAAATTCCGTTTATGCTTTATTTTGATGTCGTTATATATGTCTTTTTGGATTAGTGTTGATGTAGGGATGCGCTCAGATCTATTCTTATTAATTAACTATTTTGGGATCTCTTGCACTATTAATACATTTTATTCGGTGAGTTAGATATGAGATGAGCCCAAACTTGTTCATGGTTGTTTTGGATATCTTGCTTGCACTATAATTTGTACTTTTTGGTCCGGTCTCAATTCATGAATAATGCTATCTTCATCTTTAAATAGGAAGGGAAAAAAGAGAGAAAGAAACTGGTGCTTATGACGAACGAGCCATATATTCTAATCGGGTAAAGTTAACCTCTGGTTGATAATTAGGGATCACAAAATGGATTCAGAGTCTATGACTATACAGAAAAGTATTTGTAAGTTGAAATGATAATTATCTATTTATTAAAACCGAAAATGAATATTTGCTCATATTTTTTATGAGAATAAATGCGAGTATGGATACTATACTTATCCTGTCTTGTCCCGCACATATGTGTCATATATTTTATATATTGATATAATAAAATATGTTACTTTTCTATAAAAAAAAATATATTTTCTTAATTTTAAGACAAGCAATAACAATCCAACATAGAATAAAAAAAATTAATCCAACATTGCTATGTTAAATTTGCTTCACATTTTATATACTAATATTGAAATGATATTTATTTTTATTTATAAATTTATGACTTTGTTGATAAGTTTGTGAATCAATATTTTGTGTTATTTGGTGTTTTAAATTAGTAGTGTAGATTTATATTTATTTAACGAATTTTACAATGTTGGATAGTTATATTTAAAGACTTTTGTAATGTTGAATCGTTATATTTTTAATATTGTTTATTTTTTACTTAAGTTTGAAGGAATCATTGTCATGTTTGCTTGTTTTTATTATTATCTTTGCTTCTATGTATAAGAAATATAATGCGACATTTTTTTTATCTTAATTATAAGAAATATAAGATTACTTTATTACTAAATTTTGTTTTTATCCATAATTAACTATGAGGTCTATTAATGATATGCATTCGTTTTAATAAAAGTGGATACACTTATATATTGAGCTATTAATAATATAATGTATAGTTAAAAATTATCTTTGAAAAATAACCACATCTTAAATCATTTAATGTTATGGATAGTACTAAAATAAAATTAAAATTTATGACAAATTAACTTATTTAATCATTTATATTGATTTTGATGAATTAGATAATTATTTCTTATATATAAAACCATAGGTACTATTATGTGTGAATATTTTTAATATTATGTTTGAGTTACTTAAAAGTAAATTTTTAATTTACTTATAATAATTTTTTAATTAATATATTTTTTTATTAATTTTATACATTAAGTAAATTTTGAATTTCAATATGAGTGTGAATATATAGGTATTCAATAAATATAAAAATAAGAGTTACAATTATTATCCAGATAAATATGAGACTAGATATAAATATTATTTTAAAATACATGAGAAAGAATATTAGAGGATTTTACTGGAATTCTTTCCATTATTATCCTTATGGACAATTCATAACTTATAACAATGCAAAGGCTAGCTGCATTATAATCTAGCTACCTACCCTTTTTATTAGGGCAGCCCTATTAATTTAATTGACGGTTAATTCATCAAATGTGTTGTTTATCTTTTTCCTCTACCAATGACATAACGAGTTCTACAAATAGACTCTTGAGAACTGAAGGCAACCTTTTACTTTTTCCCTTGATCAATGACATTACCTGGTAACCTATTCACCATTTCTAATCATGGCCTACTTGATATGAGCTCGAAGGTTTGTCATTTAATGAAAACAAATGTTAATTAGTGTTATAAGAATATTAATTAAGGAACTTAAAATAAATATTTTTATTAGAAGATATAAAAATCATGTTGTTTATAAATTTTTTTACATTCTCTTAAGATTTACATAATACTTATTTTTTATTAATAGAAAAATCTTTAATAGAAATCATGTTATAATATAACCCCTCCTAAGTGTGAATCAAGAAGATAGGCTAGCATGACTCAAACTAATGAGTGTCATATCTCTTGTTTTTGCATTTTTTTTTGTTAACAATAAAAATTATATTAATTATGTAATATTCCGATCGAATTACACCAAAATGAAAAAGATCTATAAGTCATACAGGTATGAGACGGTATAACCGAGAATGACTTAAATGAATTAATTAATACTTTCAAAAACATTTCTCATTATACTTAGGTCGAGTCTATGTTGCTCTCTAGGTAATTAAGATTATGCCTACTTCTACTAGATACTAGGGGTCATATATATGTATCTTTGGAGATCAACTACTTGTTCATTATCGTTTTATGTAAGTATGATGATATGTTATTGCATTCAACATAAAAGATGATCCATGCTTATTGTAATTATGCTTATAAATCCTTAATTTATGTATATGCGTGTGTATGTATTTATTAGTTTAAAAAAATCAAAGAATCTGCAAAATTCTAAGTTGTAGTATATAATAGCAAAGCATTAAAAGTGGCAAAGTATACTATACTAGATAGAACACCAAATAAAGATTAGGTCAGGGTAATTGAGTATCCATTTGGATCCATGCAAGGCAATAATCACATTTATTTGTAATTGTGAGGTTAGGTCAATTAATTCTGCTTAGAGGACAGAATACCCAGATAATAACCAGGATACACAAGTCTAAGATTCAAGTTCTAATATGATTGATATAAAAAGCATATGCCCCTATGTAAAAATTACTATTCATTCAAATGTCCATTTATTATCTATATTTACTATTCTAAACTGAATTCTTACTTAAACATCAAAGTGTCTTTTACATGTATTTCTTTGGAGCACACCACTCGAACAAAAAACAAGAAAAACAACAAAAATACTTCAGCATAAGAAATAGTATTCGGTCATATTGTGAAGTAACACCAAGTGCTATATTTGAATCGGGAATTGTAGACCAGTAGTTGTTCTGTTCTTAGCAAAACATGTGTTGGACTATTGGTATATATTCTCAGCTTGTACAAGACGCATGCCTGGTGTGAAGCGTTGGTCATATATGCAGGTTTCAAGGCTAGAGCATAACTTTATCAAAGCATGGACCTTATCCTAGTTTACAGTTCTGTGTATATATATGTTAAATTTATGTTTAGGGTCAAGTTCTGGCGTTGCACTTCCGGTGCCTCAATGAAATTCATTGCTGACTTAAAAAAAATGTTTAAGGTCAGGTTTAAGAATCAAACAAGTTTTATTGAGAGTAATTAGCTTTTAAAATAAAGTCAATAATTTAGAGAATCAACTTATGAGCCTCATCTTTGACCTTAGATTTGTGCATCTCTAGTGTTTATCTTGATATTTCTTCATTTTTAAGAAGCAACGACTTTTGTCTTATAGTTCTTATCTTTCGTATTTTGAGGAGACTAAGGGAGTTGGCTATTAAGCCTCTATTCCACCTTCAAATCTGCGAACCATGCATGTTTCTCCATGTTCGAGCCATTATATGTCGATGATTATACACTTGTCTTTCCGAAAACACAAAATTCCTTGAAACGTTACATTTTTTTCTCATCTTTCTCTTATCATAGGATTTCTATTGAAAATAATGTTCTCCGCGTTTATGGTTGGCTAATTTAAGAATAAAATATGGTAAATCAGAAGAAGAAAAATGAGATGTTTTCTAATTAAGAGAATCAACACTGCTTTCAATTTAAGATACCTAGTTCACGTATCTTATGTTATACTAAAATAATTTAACTGGTTCTCACAATGTCCAATCACATATTTAGGCAACTCATACATATATAAAATTGTTCCAATAAAAAAAATTTAAGCAACACAAATTTTATATTTTTTATTTCCACTTAATTTTGTTTCAAATAAAAACACAAATTCAATTATTAATACATAATAAAAATTTAAGAAAATTCGAAGCTCCGTATCTTAGATTAATTTTAAGAAACTCTTCAAGGCACGACATGCTCTAATAAGAAGGAAAAAAAACCTTAAGTAATTGTATCTTATAATAAAAAAAATGATAAGCAATTAACGTTAAAGATACTCTTGCTAATTTGTGTATAAAACTACAAATTAGATACAATTTTATTAATGTCATTCTTAATGATTCTTATGTTGTCAAAGAAATTTAATTTTAACAAAGCAAAACAATCAAAAAAAGAAAACAAAATGGCGTTAGACTTTTGTTTTTTTCGTAGCTTTCTTTTCCTTCTTCACTTTATATGTGAATCTTTTTTTTTTCTTTTACGAATTTGGAGGTAGTGGTCACTCTTTAGTTTCCTACCAGATCAATTTTTGAAAAGAAGAATTATGACAAAATACGTGTAAAGGGTAATAACTTTTTTTTAATGTGTATTTTAAAATGAAAGAATCTTGGCTAGAGTTATTAATAATAGGCTTAAATATATTTTTGGTCCTTCATATATATATTTGACTTTTGCGTTTGATTTCAGATGAATTTTTTCTTCAAATTGGATTCCTAATATTTGAAAACTTTTGTCCAAGATCTCCACCGTTAGTCAAAATCCGTTATCTGCTTATGTAGCCATTAACCAGACACATAGGTATGTGATGTGTAATTCCACATGTAATCTTTGTTTGATTGGTATTACACGTAGAGATTTTTTTAAAGTAAAAAAAATGTCATATTATTTTTGTGTTTTTTTTTAAAGTTTTTTATCTTTTAAAACGTCGGACAAGATTTTTTCTTTTTCTAACTTTTTTCCTTCTTTTCATGTTTTGCCCCTTTCTTCTTTTTCCTATCTGTCTCAATCATCCTTCATCTTCCTGATATCCCACCATTGTGCCACCGATGGTATTTCATTTTTTCCCACTGACTAGAATAAATGAAAACAAGCTAGATGAAAGAATAGAAAAGAACCAACCAAATCTTAACAACAAAACATCAAACAAAACAAAAACACCAATTTGAACATATCTCCACAAAAAAAATCCAAAACCCCACTAAAAATCGTCAAACCACAACAATAGTAACAACAAATATGAATATGAAAGCAAGAAAAGCAAAATCGATTTTGTTTAGTGGGATTCACTGGGTTTCACAGTTGGGTTCGTAGTTGGATTTCATGGGCGGTTTCACGATAGGGTTTGTTATGAGTTCATGGTGGGGCTCGTCGGGTTTCACAGCGGCAATGGCGACGGAAATCCCATTTGTTGGGTTTCATGACGGGGTTGTGGTTGAGATCACACTGGGGTTTGCACGTGACTTACTATGGGTTTCACGGTAGGTTTTGTGGTTGGGGTTGGTGGATTTCACATCGGGGTTTGCTGTAGTTAACAGTGTGGTTCAAGGAGCTACATGGTGGTGCCATTGATGGTGAAAACGGAGAGCCGATGGTGAAAATAAAGTTGCTAACGACAAGTGGGAGCTCCGAGACGGAGTTGATGCGATGGCTGTCGATGAGGATGAGGGAGGGGATGGAGGAGGCAATGATGGCGGAGACGATGGTGTAGGGCTTCTGGTTCACGTTGATTTTCCTATGCTAGCGGCATCAAATCTTGCACGGTGATTAGAGGACGTGCTGCTACGAACATTGCAAATGAGAGTGAGGAAGAGCTTTCTACCTAGGGTTTTGGGCAATTCCAGTGAGTTAGTACACGTGGCACCACACGTGTAATCTCAGTTAGTCAAATATTACATGTGGCACCACACGACGAATGCCTACATGTCTAGTTAACGACCGCATAAGCAGATAACAGATTCTAACTAACAGCATGAACCTTAGACAAAAGTTTTCACATATTAGGAACCCGATTCGAACGAAAAATTTATCAGAAATCAAATGTAAAAGTCAGATATATATTAGGGACTAAAAATATATTTAAACCTTAATCATGTACGCAATTAAATCATAACACTTAGAATTGATGATGTTGTAACACTCATCAAAACCAAAATAATTAATCACAAGGATAAAATTTGGTCAATTTTAAAAATTGGGAGATTAAAAACCACATACATACTTAAAAGATAAAAAAAGTGATTAAAATGCATTGTTTTTTAGTTTTTATGTTTCCATTATATTTAATTTGATTATTTATCTTTTAAAAAATTTAATTTATTTTTTATGATTTTAAAGTGAGTCAAAATAATTTTATTGTAATAATAATCATTTTCAATTTTTGAATACAATTTTAAACTCATTTTTTTATTAATTCAATATGTAAAACTTATATTATCAAATTCATTTACATAAAAATTATAAATTCAAATAATATTTAAATAAAAAATCATAAACATAATAAAGTTGTATATAAATAAGTCTCACCAAACAATTAAAAAAATGCAATATTGAATTTTTTAATATTACTATTATTAGCTTAATTTAATTATTTTTTTTTTGTGATTTTTCAATTCTACAATTATTCATAGGTAACGGATGATATAACACCTGCTATGAAACACATCACACAATAAAAGGATCATACGTTTATATGTAAGATATGACACACATTTATTAGAAATTATATTGTCTTATCTAATCAGACATTATATGTGTTACATAAATTAATTTTGTGATTCACATGTGACACATGTCATTTTTGCGTCACACCTATTACACAAGCTAAAATCACTCCAAATTAATAAATTAATTTTAATATTATAATAATAAACAATAAATTATTTACATTTCATACTAAAAATTTAATTAATATATATTGTTATACATAATGCACTATCTTTTTTTATACAAATATTGCTATACACTATCAAATAATTGAATTAAACAAAAATATCCTAAGTGATAAGTAGATGTGAATGTGACCCTATCAATTAATTTTAATTAAATTCTTTGTACTAATTTGATTTGATAATAATAAAGAGAAGACCACTAGTCATGGCCCCTTTAGCTTTTCTGGAGGGTAACAAAACTGCCAAAAAAAAAAGAGTGACCCCACATTACATTCTGGAAAGTTGGTCCACGTGGGATACTCTGGGGCCAGCCACGTGTACAACTTTAAGGTATATCCTTTCTAAACCTAACCACCGAGGAGCCATCCATTTGATGTGCCTTCTTCGTTTGTTGACCAACTGTGGACCCCACTCAGACAGGTAGGTCCCCATGAACCCACCACTACCCAACCTAATCCCCAAAACAAACAAAACCTTTTTTTTTTTTTTCCTTTTCTTGTTTAGTAATTAATAAATTTCATTAATGTAGTACTATATCTTTAAATTCGATGTTAAAAAAGACTAATTTTCTTCATATTTTTAAACTTGTTTTTATTCAAAATGTTTCGATTCATTAATGAGTCTTTAAATACACATTGACGAAAATTTTCAGTTTATTATTTGACTTTATTAATTAATATTCTTACTGACTAAGAAACTAAAAAAACAAACAAACACTAAATATAATATATAAAACCTAGTGTATTTAAAACTTAAAAATTATTTACTTTTTAAGTGTTTAAAAATATATAGTTAATAAATGTTCAAAATTTAGTCAATTAAATGTTTAATGAGTAACGTACTAACGTTTTAACAAGTCTTAAAAATACAAATTAATGAAAAATTTCAGTTCATTGTTTGACTTTATTAATTAATATTCTCTGCATCCTGATTAAGAAATTAATACACAAATAAATAAAATATTAAAAATTATTGTATTTAAAGTTAACAAGATATTTATTACTTTTTAAGTGTTTTTTAAAATATAAATTAATGAATTGTAATAAATATTGAAATTTTAGTCAATGAAATGTTTAATGAGTAACGTACTAACGTATTGAAATATGATTTTTTTATTAAGAGAAAAAAGGGTTACAATGTAAAAAAAAATTACATAATTTAATTATAATTTATTATATATGATAAATTTATTGAATTTTAAAATAATTATCTTAATGATAATTTAAATAATAATTTATAATTAAATAATAATATAAAATTATTTTACACTATTAATATATAAACATTAAACTTTTTTTTAATACATATTCATGACTATATGATAAGTAAAATTAAATACATTTTATTAACGTTTTTACCTTTAGAAAATAAGCATGTAATGCTTTTACAATTTAATATACTAAATATTTTTATCAATAAAAAACTTATTTTTAAATTGTTAACATATGGTGTCAAAGTAAGTTAACTCAAGTTAATCAGCTCATTTCAGTTCCAAAAGATTAAGTCAATTTAACTTGACTCATTTTTTTTGTGAAAAAAAAATCTAATTTAAATGGCTTAAGTAAGTTCATTCACAAGTTACGATTTAGTTCGCTTAAGTTAAAGAAAATAAGAAATTAAAAGATAAAACATAAAAAATTGAAAAATATAATTATAAAAAAATCTAACAACATATTAATTCATAATTCAAACTAAAAAAAGAAGAAGAAAATAAAATAAAAGTAAACAACATCAAGAAATAAAAGTAAAAATATATAAAAAAAATTAAAAAACAAAAGTAAAAATATATTGAATTTTTTTGAAAAATAAAATTTAATGATTTTCTTAAAGGTGTTGATTCAAGAAAAAAAATATTTCTACTAAAAATTATTGAAAAACTGTATTACTAATTACATTAAATATTATTTTTTAATAAAAAAATACATTTAATTTTTTAAGAAGAGATTGTAGCATATTCAAAATGAATATATATGAAAATATACAAATGTAATGGTTAAATGGTTAAAAAACAGTAGTATTATATTTATTAATGGTTTAGTAATGAACTTCGTTTTTAGGTTAGTTTACTAATGAACTTAACATAGGCATTAAGTATTAGTAACTAGGAAAATGCTAATTGCTTTGAGGTAATGCATAAAAAACTTAAAATAAAAATGTTTTTGTTAACAGATAGAAAATTATATTATTCATAATATTTTTTACATTTTTTTATAATTTATATAATGAATATTTTCTTTTATTTTCTCTTGAGAATACTTATTAACAAAATTTTCTTGGTCAACAAAAACCTAATAACTTTACTCAACATTTATTACAGGATACATATTTTTAGAAGAACATTTATTACTGGATACATATTTTAGTAAAAACAAAAAAATATTTAATGAAAAACATTTATTACTCGCATCCCATGGCATCTTCTTTCTATGAAGGAAAATATATTTAAAAAAACAATTTCTTAAGTTTCTTACAATAAAAAGCTCACAAAACTTTCCTTTCCCCACCAAAATAAAAAAAAAAATGAAAAAGAGAAAGACAGAAAGAGAATGGAAGAAGAAAAACGCGTATTCTGAAAAAGAAGCCACCCCTCTCTCTTCGCCGCTGTTTTCTCTCTTCTGATAATTTCCCAATCTCAACCACCGAACAAAAAAAAAGTAGGGTTAGGGTTTTCCGAAAACCCTTTCGTTTCGCCCACTGCAACTGAAAGGGGTTTTCGAAGAAGCTCTCTGCGATGTTTTCTTCTTCTTCAGTGATCAAATGGAGGTTCCGTCACAAGCCCATGACGCTCGTGCGACTCTTCCCACTCGTGTGCCTCCTTTTGTTCTCGCTAAACGACGTCGTTTCGTCCGATTCCGACAAATCAGTGCTCCTCGAGCTAAAACACTCGCTCTCCGACCCCTCCGGCCTGCTCACCACGTGGCAGGGCTCCGACCACTGCGCGTGGTCCGGCGTGCTCTGTGGCTCCGCCACGCGCCGCCGCGTCGTCGCGATCAACGTCACCGGCAACGGAGGTAACCGAAAAACCCTTTCTCCTTGCTCCGATTTTGCTCAATTTCCCCTCTACGGGTTCGGAATTAGGAGGAGCTGCGAGGGTTTTCGTGGAGCATTGTTCGGTAAGCTTTCTCCGAAGCTCAGTGAACTCACAGAACTTAGGGTTTTGTCCCTTCCCTTCAATGACCTCGAGGGAGAAATTCCCGAGGAAATTTGGGGCATGGAGAAGTTGGAGGTGCTTGATCTTGAAGGAAACTTGATAAGTGGGGTTCTCCCTCTTAGGTTTAATGGCTTGAAAAACTTGAAGGTTCTTAATCTAGGGTTTAATAGGATTGTTGGGGAGATTCCGAGTTCGCTGTCTAGTTTTAAGAGTTTGGAGGTTTTGAACTTGGCTGGGAATGGGATTAACGGTTCTGTTCCTAGCTTTGTTGGGAGGTTGAGAGGGGTGTATTTGTCTTATAACTTGCTTGGTGGGGCAATTCCGCAGGAGATTGGGGAACATTGTGGGCAACTGGATCATCTTGATTTGTCTGGTAATCTTTTGATGCAGGCAATTCCGGGGAGTTTGGGCAATTGTAGTGAGTTGAGGATGATTTTGTTGCATTCGAATTCATTGGAGGATGTTATTCCTGCTGAGCTTGGGAGGCTTAGGAAGCTTGAGGTGTTGGATGTGTCAAGGAATACGCTCGGTGGGCAGGTGCCGATGGAGCTTGGGAATTGTACTGAGTTGTCTGTGCTGGTTTTGTCTAATCTTTTTAGTTCGGTTCCAGATGTTAATGGTACCGTGAGGGACTTGGGGGTGGAGCAGATGGTTTCTATGAATATTGATGAGTTTAATTACTTTGAAGGTCCGGTTCCTGTTGAGATTATGAACCTTCCTAAGCTGAGAGTGCTGTGGGCGCCTAGGGCGAATCTGGCAGGCAGTTTTCCGAGCAGTTGGGGCAAGTGTGATAGCTTGGAGATGCTTAATTTGGCTCAAAATGATCTCACTGGGGATTTTCCTAATCAGCTTGGTGGCTGCAAGAATCTCCATTTTCTTGATTTGAGCGCAAACAACTTTACTGGTGTGCTTGCAGAAGAACTTCCTGTGCCTTGTATGACTGTATTTGATGTTAGTGGAAATGTCTTATCTGGCCCAATTCCTCAATTCTCTGTTGGCTTGTGTGCTTTGGTTCCTTCCTGGAGTGGAAATCTGTTTGAAACAGACGACAGAGCACTTCCATACAAATCCTTTTTTGTGTCTAAGATTCTTGGAGGGACCATTTTGTCCTCACTAGGAGAAGTTGGCCGTTCTGTTTTTCACAACTTTGGTCAAAACAACTTTGTTAGCATGGAGTCATTGCCAATAGCACGTGACAGGCTGGGGAAGGGGTTGGCTTATGCAATTCTTGTTGGAGAAAACAAGTTGGCGGGACCTTTTCCTACTAATTTATTCGAGAAATGTGACGGACTAAATGCATTGCTTTTAAATGTGAGTTATACTATGATATCCGGTCAGATTCCTTCTAAGTTTGGTGGAATGTGCAGATCATTGAAATTCTTGGATGCATCTGGTAATCAGATTACTGGGCCAATCCCTGTAGGTTTGGGGGATATGGTTTCTCTTGTTTCTCTGAACCTAAGTAAGAATCGTTTACAAGATCAGATTCCCGGTAACCTTGGCCAGTTGAAAGATCTGAAGTTTCTCTCTTTGGCTGAGAATAACTTAAGTGGTTCCATCCCTACCAGCCTGGGGCAGTTGTACTCTTTAGAAGTCCTGGACCTTTCTTCAAATTCTCTTACAGGTGAAATTCCAAAAGGTATTGAGAACTTGAGAAACCTAACTGATGTATTGCTTAACAACAACAAACTTTCTGGACAGATTCCTGCTGGTTTGGCAAATGTCAGTACACTATCAGCATTTAATGTGTCATTCAATAACTTATCTGGATCCTTGCCTTCAAATGGTAACTCAATAAAATGCAGCAATGCTGTTGGGAATCCGTTTTTACATTCTTGCAATGAAGTTTCTCTTGCTGTGCCATCAGCTGACCAAGGGCAGGTTGATAATTCCAGTTCTTATACTGCTGCACCACCAGAAGTTACAGGCAAAAAGGGTGGGAATGGTTTCAATTCTATTGAAATAGCATCTATAACATCTGCATCGGCCATTGTTTCTGTTCTTCTAGCCCTAATTGTCCTTTTTATTTATACACGGAAGTGGAATCCTAGGTCCAGGGTTGTTGGGTCTACAAGAAAAGAAGTTACAGTGTTCACTGATATTGGTGTTCCATTGACATTTGAAAATGTTGTTCGGGCCACAGGAAATTTCAATGCTAGCAACTGCATTGGGAATGGGGGATTTGGGGCAACCTACAAGGCAGAGATAGTACCAGGAAACTTGGTGGCTATAAAACGTCTGGCAGTTGGACGATTCCAAGGTGCTCAACAATTCCATGCAGAGATTAAGACCCTTGGAAGGCTTCGTCATCCAAATCTTGTCACTCTGATTGGTTATCATGCCAGTGAGACTGAGATGTTTCTCATATACAACTATTTGCCAGGTGGCAATCTGGAAAAGTTTATCCAAGAGAGATCCACAAGGGCAGCGGATTGGAGGATTCTTCACAAGATTGCATTGGATATAGCCCGTGCACTTGCATACCTGCATGATCAGTGTGTACCCCGAGTTCTTCATCGAGATGTCAAGCCCAGTAATATCTTGCTGGATGATGATTACAATGCTTATCTATCTGACTTTGGATTGGCTAGACTTCTGGGAACCTCAGAAACCCATGCTACCACTGGTGTAGCAGGAACGTTTGGCTATGTTGCTCCTGAATATGCCATGACTTGTCGTGTTTCTGACAAGGCTGATGTGTATAGCTATGGTGTGGTGCTTCTGGAGTTACTCTCTGACAAGAAGGCATTGGATCCTTCATTTTCTTCATATGGGAATGGTTTCAACATAGTAGCATGGGCATGCATGCTGCTGCGACAAGGCCAGGCAAAAGAGTTCTTCGCCACCGGCTTATGGGATACAGGTCCCGAAGATGATTTGGTAGAGGTCCTACACTTGGCTGTTGTGTGTACGGTTGACTCTCTCTCGACCAGACCTTCAATGAAACATGTTGTACGGCGGCTTAAGCAACTTCAACCGCCATCATGCTAGTCATTCATCCTGGTGAGACTGTGCTAGTTTGACATAGCAGTAATCTTAGAAAATATTGTAATTTGTGATTTAGCATGGAGTCCTTTTTTGTGGACTGCTCTTAGGTTGAGTTGGAAATTGTACTTAATCCCCTCTCCCTTCCTTCCCTGTACATTGTAATATAGCAGTGCCCCCAATTTTCGATGCTCCTTTCCTGATTAGGTTAGGGGGCTTGGTGATGACTCTGCAGAAGAATGCAGATATTTGATGTCCAGCGCCATACCTCTCTATTCTAGTTTGATTTGTTCAATAAAATCATAGAATAGAATCAGTTTCCTGAAAGAAGTTTTTGCTGGGTTCTCCTGCGCAATGTCTTGTTTTATTTGGTTGACAAGGTTGTTTTTGGGGGGGAAACCCATGCCTGTCTAGTCCCGGCAGACAATGTGCTTTTAGGGTACAATGTTGTAACGAGGTTGAGTTTGTTATTATATCTTATAAACCATTTAAATCCCTCACCGTTAATCTTAATGGCTTCTTTAAATTTATTACGGATTAGGTAAGTTTTGTGTCCGGGATGCATTTGGGATGATGGGATTTTCCTAAAATATCAGATTTAAGACACGATGTGTAACTTAAGACTTAAGTAATATATAATTAAAGTCAAGACTCCTTTTTATGGTAAACTTTTCACTTAATATACTTTTCGAGATAAATTTCTACATGCAAATATAATGTGAGATCATGCTATTACTTAATTGTATATTATAAAATTAACCAAGAGGTATAGAATTGACCTCAACATTTAAAACTGTCATTACTCTCAAATTTTTTTTTAAAAAAGTGTAATTTAATTTCACTGTTTTACTGATGGAATATCATTACACCTTCATACATGTAAATTTTATTGTGTTTTTCTGGACAAACTTTACTAGTTTAGCTTTATAATTAAAAGTTAAACTCAGTCTGATTCATAATATCAATATCTTTGCTGTAATAAGCTAGTAATTCTCATAATATTTAGTGAGAATCTTGCTAAACCGGATTCATATCGGATTGCTGCATAATAACAGGGTTATCCAGTCAAAAGAAATCAATTTTAACAAACAGTCAATATCATGATACCGCTTTAACCATTACATCATTATTTACTCAATTTAATGTAGATTTTCTTTCTAGTCTTTTACGATAAAGAGAGAATAATTTATTGGAATTCTCTTAACAAAATCACTGAACAATTATAGTAGGTTTTGGACGTACATCAATTTACTATTAAGAGTACGATTTGAAGGTATTTTATTGTCATAATATATAATCAGGTGCCAAAGTAGATTAGAACCTGTTAGATTTACGTTAATAAAAAGGGAAAAGAAAATGCAACCTCCCTAAACTTTTTATCCCTTTATAAATTGAAGCTCTACACTTTAATTTTATGCTAATCGATTTTTAAATTTCATTTCATTTACAAATAGATATTATAGACTTTAATTTTGTTCAAATTAATTCATAAACTTTACTAATTTTTTAAAATAGACACTTAGAACTTTAATTTTATTCTAATTCTTTCTTAAAAGTTAAAACTTATCTTTTTTACAAATAGTTTTTTTTTTCTCTATCAAGTTAGTGTTAAGTCATTTATTTTAATTGTCAACCATTTATTAATATGTTTCTTCTTTTGTTAAATTTCATTTTTATATGTTAAAATCTAATCAAAACTGAAGAAGGTAGGTGTCATTGAAAAATTGACACTGTTCATTAGAAGTATTTGAAGAAGAATATCTTGTCATCATCAATGCTGCGACTATTGTTAACACCACCCCAACCATTCTCAACTAGAACCTACAACCAATATAAATAGCAGTGAAAAGCATTAGCAACAGAGAATATAAAAAAGGGAAAATAGGGAGATCAAAGACCGATGAGAGATTAAGAGAAGAAAGGGTTTTAAAAAGAAGAGAGGTGACTGAAGTTTTCATTTTCGTTTTCGTTTTCGTATTTAAATTAAAAAATTATTTTTCTGATGACACTAATTATAAAATATATATTTCTTTAAAAATTATTATTTAGTATTGGCCATGATTGACGCTAACTTTTTTGTTTTCCCGCTCAAATTAAAAAACTAAGTTTCAACTGGTTGATGCTGATTATAAAAATATTTTTAAAAAAAAATTATTTACTGTGGGCCATTGCCAACGCTAAATGTTTTGCTTTACTGCTAATTTTTGAACTAGTGTTGACAATGAAAAAAAAATATTTACCGTGGACAATAACTAAGCTAATTCTTTTTTCCGCTGAAATTAAGAACTAAGATCGAGATAAAACTCAAATAAAGTTGCTCACACTTTACCTTCTTATACATTTTTATTTTAATTTATTTTCATCATTGCTGGATTGAAGAGGTCCTTTTCAAATGGTCTCGGTGTGAATACTTTATTGCTTGAATAACAGGCATTCAGAAATACTACAAGGGTTAGAAACACTCCCTTATAACTATCACATTAATTCTAATTAATTGGGTTGTCAATAATGTATTTTCTTTTTATCACATTCTCTCTTATATGTTATTTTATCAACCGCTGATTTTGGTTTTGGAATTTACAATGATCACCATTACCATTTGGGGAACTTCCTCTATGGAATTGCGGTTCTTGCAAAGATTGACCCTCCATGGGGACAAAAGTTTATTCACTTGCGACAGATTTCATGAACTTGGGCCAAAAGTATAACAGATTTTATCCACGTCTAAGGTGTGTTGACCGAGTTTGAGGATGGAAGGAATCAAGAAAGTACAAGTGAAGCTGTGAATGCATACTATTCAGCAGCATTGGTGGGTCTTGCATATGGTGACTCAAGTCTTGTTGACTCTGGGTCAACGCTAGTGGCATTGGAAATTCTAGCCGCACAAACTTGGTGGCATGTGAAATACAAGAGGGATAGTAAGCTATGGTGGGCCAGTGCTGAGTGTAGAGAGTGTAGGCTTGGAATTCAAGTGCTGATTATGCCAAGGAACTTGTGGAATGGACATGGCCTTCTGCACGTAGAGAAGGGTGGAAGGGAATGACCTATCCTTGCAAGGAATTTATTATAAGGAAACAGCATTGGAAAATATAATTTTGTTGATGGGAATTCTTTCACTAATCTCTTGTGGTGGATTCATAGTAGATGAGGACTGATGGATGCACATAGTTTTGTGACAAGTCCAGGAAATATCATGTTTCAATGTTATATTTAATTTGCAGTAATTTATGAAACTTTGTATCTTCTCATCAGGTTATTGTTATTATGGTGGTTTAAACTTTGACCACTGCATAAAGATCTTTAGAGTTTATGCAAATGTAACGCAATCACACATGTAAAATAAAGATTACTCCACTTCATAAAAAATAAACTCACAAGAATAATGTTTGATTTCTGCTATCCACGTAAGAATTTTATCGGTAAATAATTAAAATATCTTTATAAGCACTCTTTAATTTTTGAGATATACTGATAGATACTGATGTATTTCGAAATCTAAATTATCTAAACTTTTTAAAATAAACAAAAAATTACATCCAACTAATGTATTACTATCAAATGCTATTAGTGTTCTCATGTATGTATGGGATAAGAAACTCGCATATAATACATATTGAGAAAAGGTGCTAAAATGATCGATCAAACTCGTTAGTTTAATTAAATAAATGAGTCAAATTTTAATCATTCATTTTTTCACAAGTTAAACTTAATTTTCTAGTACTCAATTTGGTTCATTTAGAACCCTAACTAACATAATGTCTACAATCATACTTATGTGCATGTATTCTCAAAAATTAGATCTAACTTAAATTCGATTATACATGTAGTATTTTTTCAAAACTTACATAATAACATGTGTGCCATATTGTGTCGTGTGTTATATTTTAATAGAGTAGAATTCGATAAGAATAATTTCTCGCGCAATCCATTAACAAAAGTACTTCAAACCTGTTATATTAAACATTAACAAGGTATTTAAAAAGAAAAATAAATAAATTTATACACAATGCAACGAAAAAGTTTTGTTCCACCGTTGGAATTTCACGTGCCTTGGAACTGGGCACATGGTCTGCCTCCTAAACTTAGGAAACTTATGCAATAAAATATAGTCAATCATCGACACCCTCCAAGTTAATAAAGATGCAACAAATAAATCCAAAAACAATAAATGAAAGATAATACTATATATTTTCATTTTTTTATCGATCATTTAAAAAATATTTCTAATTATTCATTATTTGAAAGTTTCTAAAATAACATTAATTATATTTTTTCAATTATATCCTTGTTAAAAAAGAAATAAATAAATGATATTAAAGTAGTAAATAGAGAGAGACAAATGACATATTAAAAATTGTAATAATTTTGATATAAACAAAACTATCAATTATTTTTTTTAATCTATGTGTTGTAATCTTAAATGATAATATTAAAAAGGAAAATTTATTATATTAAAAATACATTAAGTACTTAATATTTTTTTCAGTAATGTAGTACATTTAATTAAGAAAATATACTTGATGCTCCGAATCTATTTAGTTGATGTATAACAGAGAAAACTTAGTTTTTAATATTATTATTATATCTTTTAAAGGAAGGAAGAATTACCATATATAGAGATGTAAGACTAGTGTAAGGAAAAATATTAAAAGCAAAGTGTTCTTTTGTTATTATTTATCTAGGAAAAATAATTATTTAACATTATTTAGGTTGTATACACATATAAGAGAGAAATAGAAAGAAAAAATATATGCAACTTGTGATTTAATGAAGAAAAAAAATGAAGACAAAAATGAGCTATATAAGGTTGTTGACCAACACATGTAATGCAATATACAATATGCAAGAAGCGTTATTCTAAGAAGAATGAAAGTGAAACACCCTTCAGATCCGTGCAAGATACAATATGCAACAAGCATTATTTTAAGAAAAATTAAATATTCCATTGTATTTTTATACCTTGGAAGAGAAATGAAATGAAATTATATGCATTCTCATTATAAGAATGGGTCATTCAACACTATTTAAATAGATAATACGTTTATATATAGATCCCTGCTGCGTTGTTTCATTCTATTTTAAGATTAAGAATAGACATAATCAAACATATTTCTTAACATATCTCTTATTATATATTTAGAACATTTTGGAACAAGAGGATCATTTATAATGAAAAGGATGAGCTTCTAAGTTCATCCCAGAGTTTCAAGAAAATAATGCAGAGCTTGAAGAAAAAAAGTCAATCTCTCTCGGTGTAACTAACAAGATTTCGATCTTTTCACGTATCTTTTCTATTTTTTTCTTCGATCTCTATCACATTAATTGATTTCTTTTTTTATCTTTGTCTCCATCTCATTGTTTCTTCTACTCATAGGCTCTCCATAAGTGGAATGTAGATTAAACTTTTCCGTACTAATTCGTAGATCGAGTAAGACATATGACCAAACCAATTAGTTTTTATTTTTAATGAAATTAATTTAACAGTAATAAAGCATATTTAGGGGCTGCAGAAGGGTATAGTTATAATTAATTAATGCATGGCATTTCTCTTGTTTCTAAAAGTCAACCTTTGGAACGTACCAAGCAATCTATTATCTTCACTTATATAAGAGGCTTAGGCCGGCACCACACAACACTGCAACGAGCAATCACAAAGCAACGATGTCTTCTAATTTTCTCTTCCCTCAAACTCAATCCACAGTCCTCCCAAACCCTTCAACCTACTTCTCCTCAAACCTTCTTTCTTCTCCACTCCCCACTAACTCTTTCTTTCAAAACTTTGTTATTCCAAACGGGTCCCAAGCTGAGTACATTCACCCTTACCTCGTCAAAACCTCAAACTCTTCACTCTCAGCCTCATACCCTCTTCTCCTCTTCACCACAGCACTTTTGTACCAATCTTTTGTGCCAGATATCACAATCTCTTCCACTCAAACACACTCAAATCAACAAAACCGTGAAATCTCATCATACAGTGACCTCAGTGTCACTTTGGACATTCCCTCCTCCAACCTAAGGTTCTTTCTCTCAAGAGGAAGCCCTTTTATAACCGCTTCTGTGACATCTCCAACATCTCTTTCGATCACAACAGTCCACACCATAGTCTCTTTGTCTTCCAATGACGACAACAACACCAAGTACACCCTTAAGCTTAACAACACTCAAATATGGCTCATATACACCTCCTCCCCAATCTATTTGAATCATGATGGCGCTTCCAATATTACATCCAAGCCATTTTCTGGCATAATTCGTGTAGCAGCGCTGCCTGATTCCAACTCCAAGAGTGTAGCAATTCTCGACAAGTTCAGCTCTTGTTACCCTTTGTCGGGAAATGCAACACTCGTGGAACCTTTCCGTGTGGTGTATCAATGGCAAAAGGAAAGTTCTGGGGACTTGCTCATGCTAGCTCACCCTCTTCATGTTAAGCTTTTATCAAATAGTCAAGTTACTGTGCTGAAAGATTTTAAGTATAGAAGCATTGATGGCGATCTTGTTGGTGTTGTTGGAGATTCATGGGTGTTGGAAACGGATCCTATTCCTGTGACATGGTATTCTAACAAAGGTGTGGATAAAGATTCGTATGATGAGGTTGTCTCGGCACTTGTTAAGGATGTGCAAGAGCTAAATTCTTCAGCAATAGGAACCAGTTCATCATATTTTTATGGGAAGCGTGTTGGAAGGGCTGCAAGGTTGGCGTTGATAGCGGAAGAAGTGTCTTTTTCCAACGTGGTTCCCACGATTAAGAAGTTTCTGAAGGAGTCTATTGAGCCTTGGTTGGATGGAACTTTTCAAGGGAATAGTTTTCTATATGAAAATAAATGGGGTGGACTTGTCACCAAACAAGGCTCTACAGATTCAACTGCTGACTTTGGGTTTGGAGTGTACAATGATCACCATTATCATTTAGGGTACTTTCTTTATGGAATTGCGGTTCTTGCAAAGATTGATCCTCAGTGGGGACAAAAATACAAGCCACAAGTTTATTCACTTGTCACAGATTTCATGAACTTGGGCCAGAGATATAACAGATTTTATCCACGTCTAAGGTGTTTTGATCTTTACAAATTGCACTCTTGGGCTGCAGGGTTGACCGAGTTTGAGGATGGAAGGAATCAAGAAAGTACAAGTGAGGCTGTGAATGCATACTATTCAGCAGCATTGGTGGGTCTTGCATATGGTGACTCAAGTCTTGTTGACACTGGGTCAACGCTAGTGGCATTGGAAATTCTAGCCGCACAAACTTGGTGGCATGTGAAAGTGGAAGACAACTTGTATGAAGAGGAATTTGCTAAAGATAACAAGATAGTGGGGGTTTTGTGGGCTAACAAGAGGGATAGTAAGCTATGGTGGGCCAGTGCTGAGTGTAGGGAGTGTAGGCTTGGCATCCAAGTGCTACCCTTATTGCCTATTACTGAGACATTGTTCTCTGATGCTGATTATGTGAAGGAGCTAGTGGAATGGACAGTGCCCTTTTTAAGTAGTCAAGGGTGGAAGGGGATGACCTATGCCCTGCAAGGAATTTATGATAAAGAAACAGCATTGGAAAATATAAGAAAGTTGAAAGGTTTTGATGATGGGAACTCTTTGAGTAATCTCTTGTGGTGGATTCACAGCAGATGAAGTTTCTGGACTAAATAAATTTAGCCAAGTCCAAGGAATGTATGATGTTTCAATTTGACTGATTATCAATGTTTTAACTTTGCAGTAATTTATGAAATTCTGTATCTCATATATCAGTTATGTGAAATTGTGTTTTGGGATTTTTCAAGAATTTAATAAAATTTGTAGTTTACCATATTTTTCTAGTGAACGAGAAGTTAGGATTCCTATACTAAGTATTAAGTGTTTCTAACACAACATAACTCACTTGTTTATGTTTGGTGTTGTGTTAGAGCCAAGTTTGGCAGTTTTCTGTTTGAGCTTTGGGAATCAAGTCAAGGGAATAATTTTCAAGTTCATTGAAACAAGAAAGGTAGAAAACTACCTAAGTAGATGCGGTTTCATTTTCCTAATGCTTAATGCTTTTAAAGAGGAATGTATTATTTTGGCAATACAGAGTTTTCAAGGTTCAAAATTTAGTAGGCAGAAATGAATGCTACACAAACCACACAACAACACTCTTTATGTAATTATGTAGATAACAGTGTTTGATAATATGTCAACGTTATAAAGGCTAAAAAAAAAGAAGCAAAAGATAACCAGAAAATCAAAATCCAAACTTACATACATGTAAGCTTCACCTTTAGCAAGTATATATAGAAGGGCCTTGGAAGCACGGAAGTGTTGTAGGACTCCTCCTTAATCATTCCATTTGGACCTACGGGAAAAAAAAGGGTGTTGCTAGATGCACTCACATTATTGTTGGTGCACCCAGCACTTAAGATGAAATGACAAAAATATTCTTGATCTGTAAGTCTTTTAAGTTGTCCATAAAAGGCTTACAAATTAACTTTATCTGTAAGCCTTTTATAGATAAACTTGATCCGTAAGTCTTTTACGAATCAACTTGATCCGTAAGCTTTTTACAAAACAACACTGATCAACTTCATCCGTAGAAACCTTATGGATCAACTTGATCCGTACGATTTACGGATCACCCTCAAGCACATCTATCACAAATGCGAATAAAATGCAGGGGCATTTTTGATATTTTTAAAAAATGTTAGGTGCACCTAACAACACCCAAAAAAAATGCATGAGCTATCCGTTTTGTTACCAAGGTCTAGGTCTGTTAAGGACCTTTAGGTTTAGGTCAGATGGACCTTTTTATTGGGGTGTTCCTTAAAAATAAAGGTGTCCAAGGCACATCAACCCAAATTTAGTTTGTGGACCGAAAAGACCCAAATTCGAAAAAGTTCAAACAGATTTAACATATTGACATCGACCAAAACCTAAACCATTTGGACTTAGTAAAAGGATATAAAACTCTTTTTTTAATCCTTATAATGAGGGTTTTTGACTTTTTGAAAAGGAATCTAAAGTATTTTCAGAAGCTTTCTTTACGAATGAATTTTATAGAAATCAAATACAGATTATTTTTTACAAATTCAACATATATTGTTAATCAAATTACACTCATTTAAAAAGATCTAAAATTCTATCAATAATGTATGCCACTTAAATTTGCTGTATTCTTAAAAAGCAACGTCAGATTCAGACAATTTATAGAAAGAAAAAAAAAACTGCACCTACTCAAGTAGTTCGTTGTACTCCTTGGGTCGGTACACTGAAAATAACTACTGAAACAAAATATTTAATTGGAAAATGCTAACAAGTTATTAAAGAGGAATATTCTAATTTAAAAGTATTATTAATATATATTTATCATAATTTTCAAGTAACTTTAATTTTTAATAAAAAAAATTATATTTATTAATTAATGCTCTTAACACACTCATAAACAAAAATTATATTATTTGTAATGTATATTGGTTAAGAAAAACATTATTTTCATAGTGCTATATTAAAATGATTTTTGTTGAGAAAAAAAAGGAGTTAAAATATAATTTATTAGAATATTTAAATAAAACAATAATAAACAAGGATATACATTAAAACAACAATACTTTCTTAATTTTCTAAAATAACAAATATTACAAGACAAACTAAAATATCTAAAGAGACATATAGTATATGAATAAAAAAAAAAGAGGCATACAATATAATTAGAATCGCAATTAATCCCAATTCAATTTCAAAAGAAATTGAAAATGCAAATTACCAATGGAAAAATCAGAAAGGTGAAAATTGATTTGTGATTTATTCGAAATATGAAGTTCTTTTTATAATATATTTTTAATTTTTCTTTGATTTACAGTTTTGCTATCTCATCTAGAGGCACATCGGTCATGAGCTTGACACAAATTCAAGTCAAGTTCAATCGCAAGTGTATAATTGATGTGCCTATAGATGAGATGATAAAATTGTGAATTAAAAGAAAATTAAAGGTATATTATAAAGAACTTCATAATTAAAATAATATAAAATGAAATGATTGTAAGACAGAATTTTTGTTTCAGTAAAGAACTCAAATTTCAATTTGGATGGTTGACACGAGAATAGAAAGATGAGCCAGAAAACAACACAAAGACAAATTAATAAATAAGTGTATGTCTAAACTTAAGGGATAAACTAATTCAAATGATTTCTGAAACACACACTAAAAGAGAAAATTACTAAAATAAGTAAATTAATCTTAACAGACGTGATAAATGAAGAGTTTTATTAAAGTATTAAAGGTGGCTAATAATAATAATATGATTTTATAACTTAAACCATAGAAAAAGTCTATATATAAACTAGTGAAATGAAATCGTTAACTAAGTATTTTGATTTTAATTAAACAAACTAATAAATTAATTTAAAAAATTATAAATTAGCTTAAACTATAGTTGTCAAATACTCCAGCAGAGAAAAATTTCTCTGTCATCAAATAAGCTTCTCTAGAAGAAAAAAAAACTTTTGTTCACCAAACTACTATTGCACACAACACTAACTCTGCAGGCCTGAGAGGTCCCAGCAGAGGCAACACTGTTTGTCTTCCACTTCACTGCACTGCACTAAGCCCACACCACTCCACTCCTCAGCACATACTCCACACTTTCCACAGTTGTATTACAACACCTCATAGCACGCCACATTTGACATTTCATTTTTCTTCCCTGGCCACATGCATTAAACTTTCATCACATTAAGTGGCCATGACCAAATGTGAAATAAATAAAAGCCTTCCCAGGCATAAAATTGATTTCCACTACTCCAACTTTGTTCCTCACCAAAAGAATCAAATTATCAAAAGGGTGTTACTAACTAATATTTTTAGGATATTGATTAAAGAACTAAAAAATATTTAATATGAAAATCATAAGAAAATACAAAAATGGTTATACACAAACTTAGGGTGTGTTTGGTTTGCATTTTCATTTTCTGTTTTCATTTCCTGTTTCTATTTTTTGAAAACTGTTTTCATTTTTAAAAAATTTGAATTCTGAAAACATGTTTGGTTTGATTTCTTATTTTCGGTTTTCATGAAATAAAAATACTGAAAATTTATGATATATTGATTTATTGTCTTTTTGTATTTTTAGATTTGCTTAAAACTACATTCATTATCACTGCAATTTCATTTTAACCGAAATGAGGTTTCTGTACTCAACTGAAAACACTGAAAACGAAAATTTATTGTTTTCATTTTCTAGTTGTTTCCTGTTTTCATTTTCACTGAAAATGTGTTTTCAGAAATTAAACCAAACACATTTTCATTACAGTTTTCTGTTTTCAGTAAAAATGAAAACAGAAAACAACCAAACCAAACACCCCCTTAATTTTCTCTCTCCTAAGAAAAAAAAATTACTGAAAAGTTTTTTAACCGGTGCTTTAAGGTCACTTATTGTGCATTTGCCAATTCTCAAAGCCTTCAGCTACCTTATGATTAACCAGACAAGCATGGATATCTGTCACCTCTACAACCTCGAACTTAAATTCAATAACTCAAATCGGTCAAAATATACACATGCATATTCCAACACTTCCATGACCAAACAAGAACCTTATAATCAACAGAATCTTCAACTCAAATTTTTAAAAAATATATTAATAAAGGCAACGCACCTTGATAGTTTTGATTTGTGGTTTTCGTTGTTTCTTGGCTACAGATATTGAAGATATTAGGTTGTGATGGTGTTGTGGGGTGTGGGCTTTGTTTATCTTCTCGCTGGGTTTAGTTGAGACTTTGAGGACTTCTCCGCGGTTCCGAAGAATGTATATTAGGTGGTACAAAATTATTATACTTCACCAAAAACAAATCCCTCCCCCAATTTCCTAAGAAACAAAAATTCTTTATTCAAAATATAAAAAAAAATTTAGTTGTTTATGTTTTATTTAATGAGATTAATTATTCTTAAAATATCTTTCATTTAAAAAATAAAATAAAATATTATAATTAACATTGAAGGATAATTTTTTTAAAAAAATATTTTTAATTAAAAATAATACAATTTAATAAAATTAACTTATTTTTTTTAATAAATATGAAATATTTTTTTTCTTATAATCAAGAACAGAGAATATTACTAATTATTATGGTTTTCATTAAATACCTTCACGTAAGTAGTTGACTAGTATTAATTTTTGTCTTATACGTAAATTAATAAAATAAATAAATAAATACTATGTGTTAGTACATAAAAGTTAATCAAAACAATTACCAAATACATAGGAGTCTAGACTCTAGACCTGGGTGCCTAATAATTTCTCTTCTCGAAGAGAGAGTTTATTGTACTGTGCAAAAATGTCAAAAATATGAATGTAGTCTTCTGTGCTGCAATAGTTAATGCACCTACCAGGATAGACTCTCTTATATTTTGAACAATTAAGGCTGTGTTGGGTATAAATGAGAGAAAAAAGTCAATAAAAATAATAAAAAAATAAAAAATATATGAGAAATAAAATGATAAATAAATTTGTTTGTTTGAAAATATATATATATATAAATAAAAATAAGTATGAAATAATACAGCTAGATCCCACCATTTTTAAACTTATTTCACATATTTATCATTTTACCAAACCAACAAGAGTCATTTTTATTTTCATAATTAATATTATTTTCATCCTTATAATCAAACACAAACTAAATGTGTATCTAAATGTGTATCTGTATAAATTTTACAAAAAATAAAACAAAATTCTTTTACTCCTTATTTGGTACCATCACCGTAGCAATTGAAGGACAAAATTTAAAAACTAGAATGAGTCTCACTTTTACCACAGTGAACTTTAATTCAAATATTTATTTTTTCGTTATATTTTATTTCATTTTACTCTACTTTACCAAATTATTCATTAGTAAGATGTTTTTTTTTTCAACTCATAATAACTTTTTGAACGAGAAGCATATGATGAAGATATTGATTTTTCATAGGATAGTCCAAACAATCATTTTCCAACTACTACCTTATTTAATTTGTTATTTTCCTACGATTAAGTCAAATTTTATGTATCTAATGTTTTCTTTGTGTAAATTCTTAAGTACTTATGCAATGAACTTAAACAGTTTGCATCAAATTAATTAAAGTCTAACATTTTCTAAGAACTACTCGAACAGTCAAACCTTCTGCGCCGTGAGCTAGAACCAAGTAGCTATTTCCTTTTTCTACCGTTATGTGTTTGATCACGTGACTAAGAAAACTAATTATTCATCATTGTTTTTTGTCTATGACCAAATACCTATCCCATCGCGAATGGACGATGAAGAGAATGTAAAATTTTTGTCTCCTGTCTGTCGTGCTTGGGATTCATGTATGTTAAGTTTAATCTCAGCTGCAAAAAACTTTTTGTAACCATGCATGTGCCGTGCTACGTTCAGACAAAGGTTGAACAAACGCACTTATATATTTTATTTTGCTTTTTCCCTTTATTGAACAGTGATTTGAACATCTTTAAATTGTCAACAAAAAGAAATTCAAATTTGAAGAAGCATACAATCCCTCAGAAACTCATTATTACTTGCACCTACTATTAACTAACATAGTGTTGGGTTGTAATGAAAGAAAAAGAAAAGGATGTGGAAAAAAATGAATGAATGTAAAAGAAAGAGATACGAAAAATAGTGAAAAGTGAGATTGTTGGATAAAGATAAAAAGAGATGATGTGAGAAAAAAGAAAATGATTTAACAATAATAAAATAAAAATATATAAATAAAGCATTTGTGAAATTCTCATTATATCCATGTGTTATTTTTAAAAAACGATATTTCTTTTTTGAAACAAACTTATTCTGAAGTGTGTATATCTTTTTTGTCTTGTAGAATGATCAAATTCGGAAAGGCGTATATTTTGTTCTATCATATTCGAATTGGTCGGGGATTCATATTCGATTGCCTCTCTCTCACTCGTTACCATATTCGAATATGGTGCTCAAATTCGATTATGAGCTCTCTCTCTCTAAGATTGTTTCCCACAAGAGGACAATTTTGTAAAAATAGCAATTTTTGTACTCAATCTTCACAAATTCCCTTAGTTTTGCAAAGAAAGTTGATTCAGTGGATCCCTTATACTTCCTACAATATTTATTGTTAATTTCAACTCAAAGGAATGGTTGAAAAGTGAATTTTCTTTCCTTTTCTTTGATATTCATACTTACTTAGCTTTTCTTTCGTTAGAAACAGGACTTAATGGTTTTGTTTGTGTTTTATAAATATTTTTGTGATTTGAATTTTTTTAAGTTTTCTAATTAAGAAGATTTTTTTTAGATTAATATAAAATGAAAAAATTTTATTAGTTAAAAAAATTAAAAATACTATAATTTAAGCATATTTTTAATTAAATATGTTTCTTAATTAAAAGAAGGCACGTCCAAACAACTTTTAATTCTTTTGGGTTAGAAAAGGGAACAACGCCTACTAATTATCGATCCATCATTCATTGTGTTAGGTCATAATAAATAATGGGCAAATTTACATATTAGTCTTAATTTTGCAGGATCATGTATTTTAGCTTTTGAAATTTTATTTTTTAAAATGAGTTGACTTGGCAAAAGTTATTTATTATTTATATTTTGTTTTTACTACTATTGTTTTACGCCAAATTAAAATAAAGTGAACATTACTTTTAAAAATTAAAATATTTAACAAGTATTTATAATCTCAGTTGAAGCTACTACTAGTACATTGCTCTCACGAGACCCACTTCCAAAGACACGTGTGTAGTATAATTACTGCATTTGTGATGATATCTGACAATCTGATAGTACTACTACTTTCAGAACTTGCTCACTCAGAACCATAACACATCAAAACTTTTTGAGTGGATACTCGGTAAAGTAACATGGAAACGTATGAAGCAAGAGATACATACATGACGCAAATATATATATATATATATATATATATATATATATACACACATTTGTTAACATACTTTTACCTAGGTTTAGTTGAAGCATATTAATAACTTACATAAAAAATTTATAGACATAAAAACCTAGTTCTTTTGTTTTTTTTTTAAAATTAAACCTTAGTTTAAAAAACAATAAAAAGGAAGTCATTTTTATGTCTATAAACAGCACGGATCCAATGAAAAATTATGGCACCGTGCAAATTTAAGTTACGTTATCTAAATTTATGTAAAAATGAAATTCAGAAAGCAAATGAATGTCTTGTAAGTATTAACTTAATATGTCATCATTATTAAAAATAAAAATCTTAATACATACACTATCATTTTTGCTTTTATATCGGAGAACTTGTGGTTAAATTAGTTGTGATAAGATGTATGATATGTAGCTTACTATATGACTGTGATTGACTTGGGTTCCTTATGTTAACACTTGGCATGGTAGTATAATTAAATTTCATATCGAAGATGTGAACTTATAGTTAGGATAAGATGTATGATGTTAAATTAATAAATAAGTTATCACACTATATACCGGTACTTGATAATTTAAGTGGTGGGAGGGGTCTTTCAAGTTCCGTGCGGGTTTGAGGGAGGGAGAAGATGAGCATTGACCATAAGAATGAGATGTGACAGTGACAAATAGCCTACTGATCAGTCTTCAATCAATGCCTTTGAATTTAGGTACGAGCCAGGTTAATTATGGGGCCTAACTATGTCCCTATACAAAGCTCAAATTCCAATTACTCCATCCACTTGCTTTTCATCCCCTGTCCTTTCAAAAATTGTCTAATTGCATGTTCTTTTTATTAGAGATATTGAATATATATAATAAAAAATAAACATTAATAGGTATTTTAAGTATATTAGTTAAAGAATTTAAAATAAAAATATTTTTAATAAAAGACAAAAAATTGAATTATTCATAATTTTTTATGCTTCTCTTATAATTTATATAATAAATATTTTTAAAAATTTTTAACTAATATTTTAAGAATACTGCTTAACAAGACTCAATAAAAAAATATGAATTTAATAATCATATCAATATAAATTGAATCATAATTTATTATTAATATAAATTTTAACATAATTATTATAAAATTTAATAAAATTATCATATAATATAATTGTTTGTAATTGAATTATAATATAAAATTAATTTACATTATAATACATGACCTTTTTTCTCTAAAATTTTTATAATACTGATTCATATATATATATATATATATATATATATATATATATATATTAGTTTTTATTAGTCTACATTTTTATATTATTAATTAATTAAAATATGCATGTGCCGGAAAAGAAAAAAAAATCATACACAAACCATTAATCAAAATTGTATGAAAAGCATGCATATGTACAATTACATAGATAAAAATAGTCATACACTCGCACCACATGTAGCATGCAACAACCAATAAAAAGATGCAATCATCCAATATAACACATTTAGTGAATGGAAAATGTTAGTGTTATTTGACACTAGAGAGGAAAAAAAGAAAAAAATAAGGATAATCATATAGGATTAGATAATGAAATATTTCAATACTATTACTCTTATTCTTCTATTTATATGCTACCAATAAAAAGTAAATTAAAAGTGATTAAGTGTTCCCATGAATATTAACTTTTGATGCAATTAATGAGTAGTAGGTATCAATAACAAGCTGAAACAATGTTTTAATAATTATTTGGTTTTATAAACTAAATTTAATTGGTATTTTTTACACCATTAACCAAATGTCACATCTTAGTAAAAAAATAATCTTATTTTAACAACGTTAAATGTCACTCATATATATATATATATATATATATCATTAACTATGATTGATCGTCAATATACAAAAGTGTACACTAATAATATATATAGTCGTTAAACTTTTATAAACTATATTCTTTTAAAAATGGGTTTAATAACTATACACAGATAATAATATAAAATGGTTATGGTTTAATTTTAAATTATTATTTGTATAATTTCTAAGATAGTTACTATAAAAATCAAAACTTTTTTAAAAATAATACTTATTAGAAAATCATCTGAATTGTTCTAGTATTGAGAGACATTTCTAATGTTATGTTTGATAAAACTAATTAAAAAGTTAACTGGAAACTAAAAGTTGAAAAGTTAATGAAAGTTAAAAAATTAATTTATTAAATTATAAGTATTTGAAATTAGTTGTTGAAATACTTAAAAAATATAAAGTGAATAAAAATAATAAAATCATAATTTATTTTTAAAAAAAATGATAAAAAAATTCAATAAATATGTTGAACATAAAATGAAAGAAAATATAAAAAAGTAAGAAATTAATATTTTAAAAAATAACTTTAAATTTTTTTTAGAAAAACACTAACGATTACTTAAAAAAACTTTTTAAGTCAAATAAATTTTTTAATTAATAAAAAATTAAAAATTAATTAAAATATGTTGTAATATAACCTAACAGGGGATAGAAGCTTTAGGGAGGTTGAGTCCCACAAAGGGTAACACAAACATACGTATATACCTTTGATCTCATTAATTTACATACCAATTTACAGGGTTCAGACTATTTGGAAGTAATTTTTTTAGTTAATAACATTTGCAAGCAACTTGCTTGTAGGGCAGCTTGGCAACACAGGTTCAAAGGAGCCATATAATGTCAGCGGCCACACCATTCTATTTTCAGAATGAGTAGATAATGTAATGTCCTTTTCTTTTTCATCTTAATTTCTTGGCTCTAAATAGAAAAAAGGACAATATCCGTTTGCTGGGCATAATAATTCTTCAGTTTCACGAAAATGGAGATTATCTTATCAGTTATTTGATCATGTATTTTGTAGTTTAACTACTAACAGAATAAGGAACATGTGAGTGTGCATCATCGTTCTCTGCTCGATCCCCAGCTAGCATTGAAACTATCTATTTTTTTAGGATTTATCATTTTCTTTCTGTAATGTAATTTTATATTATCAATAGTGCAAAAGAAAAACCTCTAACTCTTTATGTGATGAAATATGTGCTAATTAATAAATTAATATGAAAAGTAATTGGTTTTTCGCAATTGATTTTGTTTTGTTTAATAATTATATTTGCTTTATTTTATTCTGATTTGTTTTGATTTTTTTTATTTGATGAACTTACTATATGATTATTTTGATTTAAATTATAGGTATCTTTCATTAAAAATAATTTTATTTAAGTTAAATAAGATTATTATAAACAAAAAAAATCTTTCCTTAGATATTTAATAAAATTACGTACTTAAGACTTAAATCCAAGATCAATTCACACCCACTTTGTGATATTTATCACAAGAGTATATGACCTCATGAAGTACAAATACTTTTTTAAAAATATACGCTGGTTAATTTAACTGAAAAGATTAAATATCTTGAATATATAATATAATAAGGTATGCTTGTTTCTTTTTCTACAACTTCTATAAAAAAGCACACTAGCATGCAAATTACATATTTACATCTAGTACTTGAGGTGTTAAATGCAAGATATGTACTACATTATACTTATACACTAATACACAATTTCTTTATAACATTAGTCGGGTATTTTAACGTCAGCAAAAAAAAAAAGAATTAGTCGGTCGGGTATTTTAATGGACAAAATTGTAAGATTATAGAAGGAGTGATCCGTAACTGTAAAAAAAAATAAAAATTAAGTAGTGATCTGTATAATAATGCAGAGTGTATTTTTTTTTTAAGCATCAGAAAACTGAGAGTATATTTACGTTAAAGAAGATCAGATTACTCACATTTACGTATGGATAGCCTGTGTGTATCGTAAATTAGGCATGTTATATATATTATTTTAAAAAGAATGTTAATATTAGTTACAATATGCTCTCTGATTTTTTTTTGGTTACATATACTCTCTGATATACGTATTCTTTTTAATAATTAAGTGAAATTCACATGAATTTTTATTAAAATAACGCGAGTCTTATTTTTTTTTAATTTAAAGTCATATCAAGGGCAAATAATATATTAAGTGATCTATTTTTAGCATATAATTCCATTATCCTTGATTAATTATAGTTTGATGTTTGGAAGAACAATATCGAAACAAAATTATAAGCATACTGGTCTTACACCTTTAAATAAGCTTTACCACCGAGCATACTTGGTGCATGAGTGTGTGAATCTCTTTTTTTTTTTTTTCATTCACAAGATTTCATATTTTTTTAAAGAAAATTTAATCTTGTACTAATGACCAACAACTTATTAATAATTATATAAACCTCTAATTTTTATTATTCAATAATATTAATATTTTTAAATAAAAAACACTATCTCTAATGACGACTAAGTTGTTAGTCTAACATCAAATAGAATAAGAAGTTTAATGTGATAGTATATGCGTCATGAAATACTCTCTTATATTAGTATTCCCTCCGTTGCATTTTTTATTCACAAAATAAGTTTAAGAAACTTTTAGTATTTTCAGAATAAGTGTTGCATGTAAGGGAAAAAATTATCTCAAAGTGTTATATTTGATTTTTGAATATAACATTAATTTCTTTTCATTAATATCCTTAATAAATGTCATTTTTATTTTTGAATCTAATATTAATATTGTTTTTTTCTATTTAATAAAATTAGTTTTATAAAATTATTTCTTTCTTTTATTTATTATTTCCCCCCGTATAAAACAACATAGGATCATAGTTATTATGAGAAAGAAGGAAGAAGTACAATGAATCAATTTTTTTGGATTAGGCTCACTTTTTATACAAAGTCATAACAATTAATGTTTCATTAAAAATTATAATACATTATCTATATTTATAGGTGAGTGAAACATTCAATGTCTGGGAAAGGGGTTAAGATCAAATAGTCACTCTAAAATAAAAAAATTAATGTGATACTTAACCTAATGTTACGAGACTCTTGAATTTAATGGACAAATTTTTTAATTGGGTTCTCCTCTTGTATTCAAGTCATAAATTATAGATATTGATGAAATTTTATTCCTTTCAAACTTTAATTTTGCTCACAATATAATTTATACAATTTTTTTTTCTCTCTTCTTTTGTCATTGCACTTCTTTATTATCTTCTATTTTTCCCATTTTCTTGTCGTTAAGGATATATGCAATCGACACTCGTTGTTTTGTTGTGGTGTAAAATAATATTTTTTATCCCCCCATTTGAGTGGATGCTTGATGAAATTGGTAAAATGAGAAGTCACTATTCGATTCAGAAAATGTAAATGACATCACGTTGTTTCAAATCAGCTCTGGGCTCTGATCATGTATATGTAATTGGCAGAATAGTGCATGAGCATTTAAAACTGATGACTGAGCCTTCCTGAATTTTAATTTTTAAACGTTGCAAATGCTTGATAATGTATTTGGGCTACTACCAATTGTTCATCTAGTCTACAATGACGAGAATAATTTGAGAGCTCCAAAATCATGAGCCAAAAAAACTGTGATTATGAACTACGCACTGCAAGTCTTGAACACAATGTGACAAAAGAAGAATCATAATGTGTTCAATTATAAGTATTGTACAAGACAAATTAGATATTTTCTAACTTTTGTGAACAAAGGCCAGATTGAAGATAACTAGATTTAATAGGAATAGATAGAGCCAAGAAAAAAAAAAAGGAAGAAATAAAAGGAGGTCTAGTCAAAGTTCTTGTGCTTAATTAATGGTGGATCAGAGCCACAGTTTCGCGGTCATGCAAAGACCATGTGAGCCAGTTTCAGTTACATAAGATTTTAAGGAACCCATCATCAAAATCATTCGTCTTAGCTTGAATTTGTTGCTATTTAATACGAACCCCTCCTTTCAATCCTTTCCTAATGATCAATGTGATTGCGCATAATACAAGGCTTTTTTTTCTCTCTCTCTCAAAGAGAAACAAAACGTACTCGGTCCCAATTTTCAGATTTACTAAATACTCCAATGCTAACCAATGGACACTTTTGAAGGTTATAAAAAATGAAAAAAAAACATTAAAAATTGTAATTAATACATTTTTACTCTAATTTCCAATACATTTGTATTGTGAACTTTTTAAAAATGATACTAGTATTACTTGATGTATTTTAAAATAAGTGTGGTCTTAAATTATCTTACATGAATTAATAAAAGTTAATAAAATGGTGATAAAAAATAATAATTTTATAAAACTAGTCTTAGATGAAATATTAATATTACATCAGAAAATTAAAATAAAATTTATTGTAAAAATCAATAAAAAAAACAATTAATATTAGATTAAAAAAAACTAAAATAACATTTTGAGATTTTTTTGAATGTAACATTTATTTTGGGACAAAAAATATATAATATTTTGAATCTTTTAACCAGTGCAACTACCTTAGTAAGACCCTTTAAATTATGATGTATTTATATTTTTAGCCTCCTTATCATTTTTAGTCCCCTAATTAAGCTTAAATTATTGATAATTTTCATATTTTCCACAAATAAAATTATTTTATTGAAAGTTTGAAACTCCAAAGTCTTACCTAACCTCAACTAGGTGTAACCAACTGACACCTTTTCAAACACCATTTTTTCTTCCTCTACAGTTTCTGTATCTACATTCTTTGGATTTAAGAAAAACCAAAATTAGTATAGTACTAGCTACACAAAATAGGGCCAAAATAGTGTTTTGAACAAAAAATTGGTTTGTAGCTAATGAGCCAAAGTTGTTTATGACACTCATAACTCCCCCCTCCCCCTGTCCCTCATGCTCTCTCTCCTATTTAATCCTCCCAAGAGTACACTAACGCTTAACACCTTCACCCTCATTGACAACCAGCAAGTGAGACATTTTTTTTTCTCTTTTCTCTTAAGCCATATACCACTTTGGTCATACTCATAATCCTTTTTCTTCATTTTCACTAAGTCCACCAACACCAAGTCATGGCTCAAAGACAGATCTTTGCTCATGTGGTGATTTTGTTGCTTATGGTCTTAGTTGGAGCCAGGTTTGCTAAAGCAGAAGGAGGAGGAGAAGCTGCTGATAGGATTTTGGAACTCCCTGGTCAGCCAAAAGTGTCATTTCAGCAGTTTTCTGGCTATGTTACTGTTAACAAGGTTGCTGGTAGAGCTCTCTTTTACTGGCTCACTGAAGCTGCCCAAAATCCTCTCACCAAACCTTTGGTCATTTGGCTCAATGGAGGTTAGAACTTATATCTACTCAACTCCCTTATCTCATAAATTATTATTATTATATTGTCTGGAAGCATCATGTCTCTACTAATCTCTATATAACATATAATTAAGTATTTTAAATTTTTTCATAGAGTTAGATATGTAATGATTTGAGATTATCTAATAATTTCTTCTTCACACACACACCAAAGTTACTTTAGCATGCATTTTGATTAAGTGAGAGCAATTGCATGCAAATTCATTAGTATTTTTTAATAGTCTATAATAATCCTAAAGTCACTGTTATATCGCTTTTTTTTTAATCAACTGTTATATAGCCCATAGATTAGTGTTATGGTTTACTTTGCTTCCTATTTGGTATTTTAATCCATTTGCTTTTAATTAGTAACGCTAAGAAACAGTGTAAAATACAGCTAATACTATTCTGCTACCGACATACACTAGTCAACAAAAATACAGAATGTACAAATACTATCTTTTTTTGAACCTCTTAAATATTTTTCTTTGCATCTTTAATTAATGATACGTTTCATTTCATTTTCCTTAAATACCGCCTATTGGCAATGCAAAACATTTATTCTTTTCCGTGTTGCTTAATTACTACTTTTTATTTATATTTTTGCAATGGCTTCTTTAATTAAGCCTGCTGTCTCATTGATTTTTTTTTTGGGGGGGTTACACTTGCATTACAGTGTGTCATTATATTTAATTTAATTAAGGGAGAGAAAATGAAAAATTTAAAAATGAAATTGGATGTAGAAATGCATTGAATTTTTGTACCGTGAAAGAAACAAAAGAAAGTGTACGTAGAGCCCACATGAGTGGGTTGGCAAATGGCAATGGATAGCTTGGAATGATGACCTAACTAACGATGAATGGTACAAAGCAACATACACGCACAAGGCCACAGTGAACTTCTGGCCTCTCTCTCTCTCTTTTATCTTTCTCTCATATACACGCACGCATACACACGCATGACACTTAATGCTTGAAAGCAACTAAAAACCAGCCTCATTGATGATTAAGTAGCCTCAGAGCCATTATTTAAGGTTCTGTTATGCAACTTGTCAGCTGGCATTGGCACACCATCAATACAACCCTATACTAGTGTGTAGCAGAATGCATGCCTATGCCTTTCTAAAATGCACATCTATAAGCATTTAATTGAACTTTATTTAAACTTGTTTTAAATCATTTTTTAAAATAAATATAAGAAAAACTTTTACTAGTAATAAAAACAACATGGGTCTTGTTATTAAGCAACTAGTAATCAATAAAATCTTTTATTGAACATTACTGTACTACATTAGAAGTCTATTACTAATGTTTAGAGTAGAAATGATTTAATAGCACTTTATAATACAACTTTTTTCTATAAAAAAAACTTTTTCATTTAGTATCTTAACCACTATCTTGATTGTAAGTACACTTATTAGAATGCATTTTACCATATTCTTTAAGTAAATCTTTTACTGTTTTATCTGTTAAGTATGGAATGCATTTTTATATTTTTAACTATAAACAGGCTAAAACCAGCTATTTTTTTAACATTACTTTATACTTCATTATTCAATTTATTTATATTAGAATGTTTTGACTTTTAGATCCATTTTTTTAACTTAAGTGTGCAATAATTTTTGTGGTAAATTAGGTCCAGGATGTTCATCAGTGGCATATGGAGCATCTGAAGAGATTGGCCCATTTAGAATAAACAAAACAGCTTCTGGGCTATACATTAACAAGTTTTCGTGGAACACAGTGGCCAACCTATTGTTCTTGGAAGCTCCGGCCGGCGTAGGCTTCTCCTACGCCAACCGCTCCTCTGACCTCCTCAACACCGGTGACCGCCGCACCGGTAGGGCCCACATCCCTCCCGTCCCCACATTAATTGCCTCCACCCTTCACGGATCATATATGTTTCTTGGTGATGATTTTTTTTTGGTAGGCCATGGAAAATAATAAAGATGAGCATGTTATAATTGGTGATAGAAATTGAGCAGTTGAATGGACGAGGTTCAGCAAATTAAATTACTACTTCTAACATTATTATTATGATGAGTTGATATGTGTGTCCCCGAACATAATTGCCAATTGATAACGATGGACCAATTTTGGTGGTCCACGTTCATCACATAATAATTTATGTATGGACCAACCACGTACCTCTTTAAACAAGTCACATTTGTACTTGATTGTAGCATTCTCGCTTCAGTACAAAAATTTATCGTGATCGTAATTGAAACTTCCAAAACGTGATTCAGCTGAAAATAACACCTAGATATGTAGGCTAGAGTTCAATTTTTCTTTTTATCCATTTGACTTGATTAGCATCAAAATGTTGTAGTCTCAAAAAAGAATTGTGATATTTACCATGTCATTTTCTTTGCTTTTCTTAAACATATTTTCATGTATTGAATTGCAATATGGTTGGAACCATTTTATTTATTTATTTTTTTGCTATGACTAATGAATCCTATACTTGTATGCTTATGTGTTCACTTCACTGTTCAGCTCAAGATTCTCTGGAATTTGTTATACAATGGCTAGAAAGATTCCCTCGTTACAAAAACCGGGAACTTTATATCACTGGAGAGAGCTATGCAGGCCATTATGTTCCTCAATTAGCCAAGGAAATCTTGACCTACAACGCAAAAACCAAGCACCCCATCAATCTCAAAGGAATCATGGTAAACCCTCAACTCTCTTTTTGCATTTATAATCATAAACAGCTTTATTGACTTCAGTACATAAGATTCATTTTAAGTATATAAAAGTGGTAAGTTCTAATGAAGGAAAAACTATTTATTACTACAGTACATTACATCAAAATACAAATGTGTAGTAAATATTTTTGTTTGAAGTGCAAGTCTCATAGGTTAATGTGGACTTGCATAGGAGGTTGTAACATCCACAAAATATTGTACTAATTGGTTTTAATTTCTCTATCCTTTTATATATTTTACTTGGAGTAATGTTAGCAATATACTCTCTAACACTCTCCTTCTAACACATATCTTATCATTGATTAAAATTTATTGAAAATTATAAAATTACAAGAAAGTCATTAAATATGATATAGGACTCATTATCTTTTGTAATTTTCAAAAAATTTTAAAGAATGTGTTTAAAAGAGTGTATCAAAGAGTATATTATTAATATTTTTCGTTTTACTTGTCCAACGTGAGACTTTATAAAGTAAATTACCACTTTTAACAACTTAAAATGTACTTCCTGAATTCATATATAAGCAAAACTAATTTAATTTCACATTGCTTATGAAAATTAGCCAACATTATTTAATTTTTTTAATCTCAAGTTAAAAATAAAGTTATTTCTAAAATATTTTTCATTGAAACTTGTTATCATGTATAGAAATGAGAGATATTGAAAATAGAACTAGAATGAAATAAAAGATGTTTTAGGAATGATAGTTTGTTTGCTTATACATGAGTCTAGAGGCACTGATATTTTGACATTTTAAGATAAGATGTAAAAGATTAAAGATGGTATTATAAGAAGGAGGAGAATATTGATGGTGAAGTTTTGATAATATTAATGATGCAATGCAGGTAGGAAATGCAGTGACAGACAACTACTATGATAACTTGGGCACAGTGACGTATTGGTGGAGCCATGCTATGATCTCCGACCAGACTTACCGGCAACTAATGAGTACATGTGATTTTCACAGGCAGAAGGAATCTGATGAGTGTGAGTCTGTGTATAGCTATGCCATGGATCAAGAGTTTGGTAATATTGATCAGTACAACATCTATGCTCCTCCATGCAACAACTCTGATGGTAGTAGTAGCTCTGCCAACCGCCGCACCATGCGTTTACCTCACCGACCCCATGTGGTATTTAATTTTCCATCCACTACTGCTATCTGCCACTGTAATTAATTTTTTTTTTTTATAATTATGTCTTGTCACATCTTCTCTTAAGAAGGAACATGTTAGTATTCAAAAAAAGTACATGAAACCAACCTCATAGTATGATATGGTTAACAAATAACCATGTCTCTTAAGTATGTGTGATCAGAGATTTGATTTTCAGGGTTGTATATATGAAAAACCATGTTAAAAGAGGTTGATTCCTTAAATAACTATATCTTAGAGAATTGGTCTCTGTCTCTCATAAAGATATCTTGATCACCAAAAAAGAAAAATGTACATGAAGGTATATTACTAAATTACAAATTTAAATATTAATAAATAAAATGTTGTGACATTTGTCAAAAGAAAAAAAAAAAGTTTGTTGTGACGTAGTAATAATGTATACCTTTTAAAAAATAAGTACGAACACATTGGCAGTTTTACGTAAGATAAAAGTTAATTAATTTTGATTATTTACGTGAGATTAAATTGTTGACATTAAAGTTTCTCATATGATATTGTTGCTACATATATGAGACAATAATCTTGTTGATATGAGCTTATGGAAAATTTATTTATTCTCAGGATTTTAGTCATTGGTCTGGTTATGATCCATGTACGGAAAAGTATGCAGAGATTTACTACAACAGGCCTGATGTTCAGAAAGCACTCCATGCCAACAAAACCGGTATTCCTTATAGGTGGACTGCTTGCAGGTTAGTTTATGAAGGGTTGAATCTCAAGTTTTAATTGCAAAATGAGTTATCATGTACAAAGGGTTGATTAATTGATGATCATGTTGGTTTTCATTTGATCCAGCGAGGTTTTGAATCGGAACTGGAATGATACTGATGTATCTGTTCTTCCAATTTATAGAGAATTGATAGCTCACGGAATAAGAGTTTGGGTGTTCAGGTTGGTTTTGAAATGCATTAATTTATAGCTCTCCTATTCGTGTACCATCTAGTTCTAGAAAGGGAAAGAAACATGGGATAAGTATAAAAAAACTGATGCAATTTCTTAAATACTTCTATACTTTTAGTCAATATTGTTGTTTAGTTAAAGTTAGAGTTTCACTTTAATAATCTACATAATACTGAAAAGTCCTTACAAGATATTGGAGTGAAACTCGAATTTTTAATTTTTAATTAGAGAACGGTACGAAAAGCATGTTAAGAATTGCGTCTAAATGTTTTAGCAAGTCTCATTAATAGCCTCAATGTCTCTTTTTCTCTTACACGAGATAGTGCAGCTGGCTAGAGAGGATCCAAATCAATGATTAATGGGTAGATGCATATTAATTATGTTTGACACTTTTTTGCTAATACAGTGGGGACGTGGACTCAGTGGTGCCTGTCACAGCAACAAGATATGCCCTTGCCCAGCTTAAGTTGTCAACTAAAATACCATGGTATCCTTGGTATGTCAAAAATCAGGTGAGTGCATTTGAAAATTGTTCTTCCTCTCTCATATATATGTAGTAGTATTACTAAATTACTTAGTTGCTATTGCCGTGTGTCTTATATACTGTAGTTTTATTGCTATTAGCTATCTAGCTAGCTAGGATTTATAATAGAGCTACTCTGAGTCTCTAATGGGACACTTTGGCACATGGTAAATAAGATTTTTTTATATATATATAAACATCAAATTATAATGGATAATGGATTGGACTCTTGCACTCCTTACTCATTAATTAATGTCCTTGAGTCCTAGAGTGTTTAAACATTTCTGGTCTATATATCAATCTTCACCTGATGCCAAATGTTGAACTTGCTTAAAGTGTAAAGGTTCTAGTGTCCTAGAGTCCTAGTACATTCACTTTGTTAATACATACAGCTGCTGCCCGTACTTAACTTCATTCACCCTTGTGAAGCGGAACTACGTTTTGGCCCAACATAAAAAGGATGCAATTATGTGGCAAATCTTATCTTATACATAGTAAAATTAGGTCCTTAAATGGTACTACATGGGGATATATATATATATATATATGACACGCACACTTTCTCTGACTTTCAAATAGACACTCACCTTTGTATAACATTATTTAATGATGTGACACACATCCCTTGTTTAAATAAGGGGCACAACCCCTTCTTTGATTTTATTTAGGGGAGGTGAGTGTTTTTTTTTAAAAACTAGAGAGTGTGAATGTCATTTAAGAGGATATCGTGAGAGATAAGTGTATTTTTTCCTATATATAATATAAGGGTACATTTTATATGGAAATGGAAAATTCTATTCACACCTAAAATTATGTAAGTTAATTCAATTATGGGTTTTGCAACGTGAAGGTTGGAGGGTGGACAGAGGTGTACGAAGGGGTAACATTCGCGACAGTGAGAGGAGCAGGGCATGAAGTGCCACTATTCAAGCCAAGAGCAGCACTTCAGTTATTCAAATCATTCCTTGAAGGAAAGCCTCTTCCAAAGTCCTAGAAAAGCAAAATTCAGATTGTGTTAAGAAAAAGGATGGGAAAAAAAAAGAATGACAAAGGAAATTAAAAAAGACGGAAACAAGTGTAAAAGTCTAGAGGTGCTAATTTCTATTGCTTTGTTTGTTATCGTTCTGAACAAAGTTTATGACATTTTTCGTTGTCAACAAATTAACAAAAGGGGTTGGTGGAAAGAGAAAGTGTCGATTATAAATTCTAAAATGTGCATTTTTTTTTCTTCTTTTTGCCTGTTATAATCTTTTAGTTAGTATTTTAAATTTAATTATAATAAGACGGAAAGATAAAATATCTTGTGGCTAGATTCCCAATGGATGTAAGCAAAACGAGCCAGGTCGATCTATTTTGGCCCAGTTTGCCTAATTTTGATATGAGCTGAAAAAATGCAATTTAGTTTGTTTAAGGGTGTGGATTGAAAAGTTGGTAGACTGAACGACCAAAAAAATTATAAAAACTAAAACAATGATTGAAGAAAATCATTTCTTTAATTAAAATTAAAATATTAGATTCTAAATACAACACCACTTTCATATCAAAATAAAGGTTAAATCTTGAATCATAACTTCTTTTTTAGAAAAAAAAAATGCCCAATTCAAAGAGTTCATTTTTTGTTGGTCAAAACATATTGTGATCTATCTGACCGGCTTAAAAAAATGGGTTAGCTAGGCAAGCCCGTTTTACCACCCATAACAATCCTCATTGCAATTGTTATGGCTAGTTATTTTCATTTTAGATTAAGTCAAAGAATATTTTGCATATCATACAAACAAATTTGACTTGTTTGAAGGGTTGCAATTTCTGTTGTTAGAATTCAGCTCCGTGGATAAGAAACCATCCTTTGACTCGTGATGAACTGTCAATCTATTAGTCACAATAGTGTTCAACATACTTAATAAAGTTAGTTCATGGAACATCTATTTCTCACTATAGTGGAGAGAAAATTTATGTTTTAAATTTGTGAAACTAAAAATAAATATTTTTCTGTTTTGAGAGATTAAAAATATATTTAATTCTAAAAACTGATATTATTATTTTTAATTTTTTCATTGTACTCTTCGGCCTGTGGTAGGCCAAACCCACCCAACAGTATTTTTAAGTTATGTTTCAGTCTCTTTGTGCAAAACACTCCAAACTAAAGGATTGTGTATCCTCCAATTGGTATTGGATTGATCTAACTCAATATCTTACACTTCAATCGGTCACCGACCAATTTGTTCCCACACAAATAATCCGGTGATACAAGCTAAGGTCAAATCCGAGAAAATTAAGATCTTCTCTCATTAAATATGTTTTTAAATATCTTATCATATTTAGTTATATATAAAATATACCTCTATCATCACATCTTAACTATCTTTTTGAGTATATCATATCTTATCCTATAATTAAGGAAATAGGATATGATAATATCAGGCCTTAAGAACTTATATAAAGCGTACAAGGTATATGAGTAGGATAGATTACACATACTTTTGTTGTGGTTAGGCAACTTTAAACCCTAGAAAAATCCTAGTCCGGAATAATTGCATCTGGGACCTTTCATACTAAATATAACAGAAAATTAAATTTAACACTGTTTCACAAGTTATAAAAACTATTATATTTGTAACTATTTTATAAGAGTATGTAGACACGCATTAGCGGATGCACGTTATGTCTGGTCAGATTTTTTTATTTATTTGTTAATGTATATAAAAAAAATTACTCCCATAAAAAACTATATATTGTCTCATTGGATTTTTTTAACCTAAAGTTTAAATAAACATAAGAAATTTAATACAAAAGTTACATGTTCCACGTTCAAATCATTTAGTCTAATTTTTAATATTGTTACAGTAATAAAACAAAACACATATCACATTGCATAAAAGATAGTTTTATGTAACATCTCAAAAATAATTCAATAATTATTTAAATAAAGATTATTTAAATATATATTTTAGTAACGGAAAAAATAAATTAAATTATTTTAATATACTAGATTCTTATATTTTTTGAAAAGATATTAGTATAATAATATATTATATTAAAAACAATAATAAAGATAAGAGATAAGGAAAGATTGATTAAACAAAATCTCGAAAGATACAATTTCAAATTACTTAAAACGTTTAGATAAGGTTATGAAGTTATTTTTCCAAGAATCACACAAATAAATAGTCTCTCTTGACATGGGTTGCTTAAGGATTAAGAAGAATGAAAAAAATGAAAAAATTCTATTGAAACAAAAATAATAAAGAATTCAAATTACTTGATAGTATTAACATAAAAAATCATAGAATATTTTCAAAGAATGAAAATGTATAGAGGACAATTATAATTTCAAGAAACTTAAGTATTTTAAATTTCTTTTAACATATTTTATATATTTTGTAATACCTTATGACATTTTACTTTTTTGAAAATATTAGAAAATACATTTTGCCAAATTAAGAAGTTTTTTTATCCACTATCAATGTTCATTTAGAATAGATTTTCGGTTGTTTCATTTAGTGGCATCCAGTAATCCATCAATACCAACACCACAAATGTCAAACTTGTAACCATAGGACTTTAAAATCACATATTGACCAAAGTTATTTCTTGGCTAAATTAAATATGTTTTTCATCCCTATAAACATCAAAATATTCTAAATCTGTTTCTATCAAATTTTGAGTATTTTTTTGTTCTTGAAAAATGAAAATATGTTACTTTTTAACCCGAATGTAGGTTCTGGTATTCAAACCCATGTGTCACTCTATGATTATAAGAGTGGGTCATTTCTAGGGTTAAATACCATCACAAAAATACAAAACCCATCTCCCCACAAATTTGTAAATTCCTTTTTCCTAATCTCCTTGTTCCCTAAATTTTTCATCTTTTTCTAATTTAAAAAGACATTTTTTTCTTTTTCTTTTTTTAATGTTTTGTTCAATTGAAATGGTCAACACTACCTTATTAACCTTGTCATCATCATCTTCTTCTTTGAATTTCTCTTTCTTACAAAAACCTAACACCTTTACTTTCAAACTTAACATTACGAATACAAATTCTAATGTTTTATCGAAATCAAATGTCGCAAACAAACTCAACAACCTAACTTCTGAATTCACCTATCTCTCATATTAGTCTAGTCCATAGAGAAGATGAAAAAAGTCATGGAAGAGGAATTTACAAATTTGTAGGTTTTTTTCTTCATTTTGTGGCGATTTTTAACCCTGAGAAATAAGTCACTCTCATAGTTATCAATGGAACCAATGAAAGAGTGGCCTACTACGAGCACTTGTAGGGATTAGTGCGTGAGACCACGATCCACAAAAACATGAGACTCACCCTTTACTTGGGAATGAAGAGGGGAAAGATAGCATGTCACAAGAGCGATTTACGTTCTAAATAAAACTATTTCTTCAATTAAGTCAGAAATGACTCATTCATCAATAATTGATTCAGAAAAATAGAGCTCAAAGAGACGGGGGTCCTGTCTTTTATGCATTTGGAATGGTAGCTTTGGTCTGTACATTGCTGGCGTAACCATAAACAAAGCTTAATACATGCAGGCTTGAATCTACTCGAACCTATGTTTGGACAAAAAAGTAACAAATTTTAATTTTTCGAGGACGAAAAAGAGACTCAAAATTTTGCAGAGACAAATTTCGAATATTTTGATATTTATAGAGACAAAAAAACATATTTTAGCCTATAATTTAAGTTTTGAAAAATGTCACAGACTCGGATTCATTCAAGATGACTCCTGATAACTGCTAAATATGAGTCATTTTTTATAATAAAAATATATTGAAAATATCTTTAAAAATATTTATTTAACAGTTGTTTTTGGATTAAATGATAGGAATTGATATTTTTTGTTTATGGTTTGTAGATATAAAAAATGGAGGGATTAAAAGCAAAAAGATGCAGAAAATACGAAAAAAAGATGAAGGTTTGAGCATCAGCCCCAGCCCAAGACGCGCTCAGCGCGCAGCATGCGCTAAGTGCGAAAACTGGTACTTGCACTAAGCAAGGAGAGCGTGCTAAGCGTGAGTACGCAAGCCCAAATCCACTTTAGCAACTATAAAAAGGGAGTCAAGTCAAAGGAAAAAGACCACCACACACAACCCAAGAGACTCAGAGCTATAATGAATACATACTAAGCCTGATTATCTCTAATTGGGGAAATCTTTCTTTTTATGTCTTTTTTCCATCCCTTCTCCTCCATCAATTTCTATACCCTTCTTTAAGTGTAAGACTCCTTGTGGTTATGAGAGACTAAACCCTTAGTTAGGGTCTGACAGACCTAAAAAGCCAAAAGATGTATTGTACACTTCATATTTATCAATGCAAACAAGTGTTTTCTTTCATATTATCATTTCTTATTTTAATTTCATGTATCATTCTTTCTTGCATCATCTTTAGGAATTAGGTGCTCGACAGAGGGTAATCTTTAATAGAAATACACGAAAAGTTCTACATGCATCAGTTTTAGAGATTAGTCGCTCGACAGAAAGTAATTTCTAACAGAACTAAAAGAAAGAGATATCTTAATAAAATCATTGTTAGACATAAAGTGATTGAATTATGCCCATGCATCAAAGCAAACATCTAGAATTAGAACTTTATGTATTTTTCTCATCTATCTTTTTTTATCTTCTATTTTTTAATATTTATCATCTTTTAATTTAAATCTTTTATCTTTTTTATCTTTTATTTTTATCTTTAAATTTTTATGTTATCTACTATCTATCTTTATCTGTTATTTTAAATTTCTTATCTCTTGCTTATAAATTGGTTTTGCATTAATCTAGGTACAAAACAAAGTCTTTATGGATTCGATACTCGGACTTCCAAATACTTTATACTTTATTAGTGTGACAATTTTATTACACTTGCCAACAAATTAACTCCAAATTAAAAAACAACACATTTCAATTTTAGGAGGACAAAAAACATCCTAAATTTTGTTAGGAATGACTTTCGAACTTTTTGATATTTATAACGGTGAAAAATATATTTTAACTTTCTTTCTTTTATACTTGGGTGCAAATTGAAGGTCATTATTTTTGTGTTTAGATATACATTGATAAAATTGATTTTAAATAAAATTAATTTTGGTTAAAATTAATTTTGAAGTGATATAGTTTTTGTTTAAATGATTTTTTATAAGTAAAATTTAATAAAATTTTGGGACAAATATAAAAACTATTCAAATTGTTTAACACAAAATTATTTTTTTTTAATGTGAAACCAAATATATAAATTATATCCAAAATGAATTCTAAATAGAAAATAAATTTCTTAACCTCAAACCGAACATGCACGTGTGTGCTTATTTTCTGCGGCAATAAATCAGGCAATATGGAAAGGGAGTGTTGATTTGATTTAAAGGAAATTATTGAAAAGGAGCCCGATACAGCAGCAATGGAGCCCAGATATCAAATAATTTTGTGATTCACGGTTTATATACTTTAAAGAAAAATAATGCTACCTTCTTTATTATCTATTTATTATTATTAAATTCGTGCCGTCCAAATTATTCACCATCACATTCACTCTTGTTAGCGCTACAACACGTCGTGAAAATATTATATTTATGACTTTTTATTTTTTAAGAAAAATACTATAGTGCTAGGAGATACTATAAGTGCATCAGTGTACGTACTGACACACTCTTGCACGAATCAAATAAATCCATGTCAAATAAATACACATCCCTTTTTTTTTTTTCTCATGATCTTACTACTGATTAACATTTTGTCTTTTCTTATTATCAAGAAAGTTATCCAAATTTAGAAAAAAAAATATTTATTATTACCTAACCTAACCAAAAGTTGTCAGAGGAAGAAAAACTCCCCCCAAGGAAAAGACAAGGGTCTAAGTAAAAAAGCACAGCAGTAGTAGAAGAAATTCGTGCATCAACCTATTGAATTGGTTTAGATATATCATGCCATGGGCAATTTTTAAAACATTATTTCACCTAAATATTCAAATAAATTTATAACTACATTCTAAGTTTTTTTATTAAAAATTATTTTATCTAATAAATTTCTTTAAAATATGTATTGTTTGAAAAACAAATAATATGAAAAATGAAGAGAATAATATTTAGTCAATAAAAGAATAATACTAGGTTAGTATCTTACTAGTGCATTCAAATATTTTTCTTAAGCTGTGTTCATTCTTAAAAATAAGTAATTATATATTGATAAATGATTTAATTTGTATCTTACTTTTAATATGTTGATTTTAAAGACAAAAAGAACATTATGTACTTATTTTAAAAATAAATTCACTTTCAAAGAATTCTTTTTTAATGTCTAATTATCTAAATCAACTATGTTTTTCCAAAGTATATATACTATAAATAAATAAATAAAATACAGAGACGTCCAATAATGTAAGGAAAAAAAATATTAAACAAGAAAAGGTGAAAGTCGTACAAACCAAATAGAACAAGAACCAGTACGAAAATTTTCAATATTTTTAAAGGATAAATTGCTTCTTCTTTTTTTGGATATACTGTTATTGTTAGCAACAAGTTGTAGGCTTAGATTGGTCATAGAAATCACAGCCACGCCATTATGTTTCATATATTGTTATTTATTTTGTCTGTTTTAAAAGCCCAAAAAGAGCTCTTTCTTTTCCTTCACTATCTCCATTTTTACAAAACTGTCTGAGTTCATAAAAGTCAAAATAGCGTTCAGTGCTTTTGATGCTTCTGCTGTCCTTCCAGATCTTACTCACCATTCAATTCTTCTGCTTCTTCTTCACTCAGACTTTTGTGGGGTGTGCCTCATATTTAGGAAATAAAGGTAATGTTTTTATGTGTTCCCTTTTCTTTTCTTTTTTTATTATTATTATCCTCTTGTTATTGTTTCTTATTCATCTGGGGGTTTCAATATGTTTATTTTAGTGGTTGTTGTATTGGGTTTTGTGCTGTGTCTATGATAACAATTAATTTGTTTTGGGGGTTTTGTGCAGGCATAAGGAGGTTTCTCTTCTTACCCATATGAACCTTTGGTGTTGAATTTGGTGGGTGTGTAAATTCTTGAAGGGGGTGTATTGGTTGTGGAGAAGGAAGTGTTGAGGTTGATTTTGGAGTTGAAAAGGTTTGAACTTGTTTCGGTGATTGTTGTTTGTTGAAGTTTGTTTTTTTTTCAATGGCTGTAGAGGAGTCCGAGCCTGTGATTGGGGAGCTGGAAAGGGAGGAGAATTTGATTGCTGCAGTTAGGCATATTGTGAAGGCATTGGGGCCAAATAAGACCCTTACTAGTGATGCCAAGAAAATTCTGGCAGATCTTGGCACTAGATTGTCCTCCATGTCCATACGTAGTGAGAAGGATGAGGGGAAACAAGGGCAGGGGGAGGATGGTGGTGATGATCATGATGGCAGTGATGATCTTCATGATGATTATGATGATGATGAGGGTGTTAGTGCTATTGAAGAAAGGCTTAATGTGATTCAGGAGAAGATTATGAGATGGGAGGAAGATCAGTCCATGATTTGGGATTTAGGGCCTATGGAAGCATCTGAGTATCTTAATGCTGCTAATGAAGCCCGCCGGTTGATTGAGAAGTTGGAAAGTTTGCATTTGAAGAAAGAGGATCAAGAGTACAAGTGTATGCAGAGGGCTTATAGTGTTCTTCAAACAGCTATGGCGCGGCTTGAAGAAGAATTCAGGAACTTGCTTATCCAGAACAGGCAACGTTTTGAGCCTGAGTATGTCTCTTTTCGCTCCAATGAGGAAGATGCTGCTGATGAGAACTCCATAGTCTCTTTAGGTGACGAATTAGTTGAGGAATCACTTCAAAGAGATAGTGTCAGCAGAGCTTATGAGGAGCATATCATTGATTTGGTTCATCCAGCCGTGATCCCGGATCTCAGGTGTATTGCAAACTTGCTTTTTGCTTCTAATTATGTCCAGGAATGTTCTAATGCTTATATAATTGTCCGGAGGGATGCCTTAGATGAGTGCCTCTTCATTCTTGAAATGGAAAGGCTAAGCATCGAGGATGTCTTGAAAATGGAGTGGGGTACTCTGAATTCAAAAATCAAAAGATGGATTTGGGCTGTGAAAATTTTTGTTAGGGTGTATCTTGCAAGTGAGAGGTGGCTTAGTGACCAGATTTTTGGGGAGGGTGAGCCTGTTGGTCTATCTTGTTTTGTTGATGCATCTAAGGCTTCGATGTTGCAGCTTCTGAATTTCGGTGAAGCCATGTCCATTGGCCCTCACCAACCCGAGAAATTGTTCCGCGTTCTTGACATATATGAGGTTCTACAAGACCTTATGCCAGACATTGATGCTTTGTATTCAGATGAGGTTGGTTCCTCAGTAAAAATTGAATGTCATGAGGTTCTGAAGAGATTAGGCGATTGTGTGAGGGTGACATTTCTTGAATTTGAAAATGCCATTGCAACAAATGTATCATCAACTCCTTTTGTAGGTGGTGGGATACATCCTTTGACCAAATATGTTATGAATTATCTTAGAGCCCTTACCGACTACAGTGACATACTCAATCTGCTTTTGAAGGACCAAGATGAGGATGCCATTTCGCTGTCACCTGACATGAGCCCTGGTACAGAAGAAGATAACAGAAGCCAGGGATCTCCAAGTAGAGTTTCCTCAATGGCCCTCCACTTCCGATCAATTGCTTCAATCTTGGAAAGCAACCTTGAGGAGAAGTCCAAGTTATACAAAGAAGTCTCCTTGCAGCACTTGTTCTTAATGAACAACCTGCATTATATGGCTGAAAAGGTTAAGGGGTCTGAACTCAGGCTCGTACATGGAGATGAATGGATTCGAAAGCACAACTGGAAGTTTCAGCAGCATGCAATGAAATATGAGAGAGCTAGTTGGAGTTCCATTCTCAACTTGCTTAAGGATGAGGGAGTTTTTGTTCCGGGTATAACTTCGGTCTCAAAAAGTCTTGTTAAAGAGAGGCTGCGAAGCTTCTACCTTGGCTTTGAGGATGTTTACAGGATCCAGACAGCTTGGATTATCCCTGATTTTCAGCTTCGTGAAGATTTGCGGATTTCTATATCTGTCAAAGTAATCCAAGCTTATAGGTCGTTTGTTGGAAGGTTCAGTTCGTACACAAGTGACAAAATCATTAAGTACAGTCCTGATGATTTAGAAAACTACCTTTTGGATTTCTTTGAAGGATCTCAAAAGTTGTTGCAAAATCCTCATAGGAGGTGATAGCAGATAGGCAAGAATAATCCTGTTCTCTTAACACAGGTTTCTATGGGTTCATAAACAGGTTAGGGTTCATGTCAAAACCTTATTGTCCCACTTAGTATGTATTATATTTAATGATTCTAAGAGTTTCAGAGTTATGCTGCCCTTTTGCAATGTATTGTTTTGATTTACTTAAATTTGATTCCAAAATAGGAGTAATACAATATTCTGTTTTCTTTCTCTTTAAAGTTTATGTGTTCATCACATGCAATAAATCTAAAAGGATGGAGATAATTACTGACCTTAACCAAAAACATGGTTCTATTATATTCAAATTCTCTTTTAATTCAATTCCTACTACACCTTAGCAGTTAGCACGGTTATAACTTGCATAGAACTTTAAGTTATATTGGAGGCATATAAGAGTAGGACCATAAGCCAAGTCAAATTACCGGTAAGCATTTTGACTCCAGTGCATGGTCATCAAATAAATCTATAGTGGTCAAAATCTAGAAATAGTAGTTGAAATGGCTCTTGATAAGGCAATAAAGATATTATAAATTTGACCTGTATCTGATGAAATTGTCAGGAAATGAGAAATTTGAAGTCAACTTGAGATTTTCAAGCCAGATGCATTCACCAAACGGCCTGCAAAAAGAATTAGTTACCTATTGCAGTGCCTTCATTTTCAAGTGTAATATATTGGGACTTTCTTCTTCTTCTTCAAAGGAGATGAGAAAAATAATTTTAGAAATAAATCTTAAAAATGAAAGAAGCAATTTTTTTAATGAATTATAAAATGAGAATTTTTGCATAGACTAATTGGTGAAGAGGGACTTTTATTTTTAAGAGAAGTTTAAAGAGTCAAACACTGCTTATTAACAAATTGGTGAAGAGCACTTGGTCTTTCCCTCCTGGAAGTGTAACTCTATTAACTGAAAGAGACACTTCCTTGAGCAACTTGAAATCTTTGGAGGGTCCTGAATGCAAACATCATTGGTCAACATCATTGATCAATATTTTAAATGGGAAATTGAATTCGGACCTAACTCTTTTTGTCATGCCATGTGAGTTATGAAGATAATATAAGACCCCTTGCCCACCATCATACCCCGCAAAACATAAAGGAATAAAGTAATGGACCGTTAAGGGGCACCCACCAAGGGGTTGCCTCAAACAACAACTTCTCCTTCTAGTTCCTTCTCTCATAAAAAATGTTTAAAGAAAAAGGGGTTTTGAATGAGAATGAATAAACAAATGAAAAATGTTTAAGGTTCTTATTGGTTGGCCTTATTTTAAGTTTAACATGGCTGGACCACATTGACACGTTTTTTTTATCTGTATATGCTAAGTGGCAATGAGTCCTGTTTGAAGAGAAGAGATGTGGCTGTTCTTTTAAGTATCCTCACCCTTTGACCAAAAACTATGTCTTTTTCTAAGATGTATTATGTAGATATTTGATGAATGTGAGCTGTGTTTAAAATTATTTTTTTAAAGCTTCAAGAAATTCTTAATAGGGGGTACTATAATTCCAACCATGGTCCTTCACCCCGAATAAATTATATGTGGCTGAATGTGTGCATGTGTATGTCTCATAATAATAAAATATATCTGTGTAAATTAATTTAGATTTTACTTTGTAAAATTTAGTTGTGTGAATCAATTAAAATTGTCCTTAATCCTTATTCCTAATAGAATTTTTTAAATTTTACACGAGTATATTTTATAATAGAACAAATTATTATATTTTAACATATATTTATAATTGGATATTTTTTACATTTTTACTTTGATAAAAAAAAGCATATCATAAATTAAATATTAATTTATATGGTTCTTATTTATTATAACTAGTTTAAGATTCTATAATTAATTTAATGAATTTAAGATTCTATTGAAAATAAAAATAAATATTTAATGAATTTAAGATTCTATTGAAAATAAAAATAAATATAATAATATAAATATGCATTAATTGAATAATTTTAAGCGAATAAATATATATATATATATATATATATATATATATATATATATATATATATATATATATATATATACATGGTAAATACCTCAACTAGAGTGATTAAATATTAATAATTTCTATAAATGACAGATGCTATTTTGCAAAAAATGTCTTCAATAAAAAAAATTAATGAAAGGAGATTCTAAACACCAAGAGGGGAAAAAAGGTTGTCCAAAAAGATGATAGTTGAGGGAAACGAAGAATCTTACTGTTGCAGATTTCCAGCCGTATATTATTACAGGGTAAAAGGTTAGTACTAAATCACCATATACCAAGATTTTACATAATGTATAAATTTTTTTAAAAAAACCAATAACGTGAATTGGAACCACAGTAGTAATAAGGATGCGATTAATTATTCAACCAAACAAACTAAAGCTTTATAGACAAAGACACCTGAAGTAAATGACTAAGAAATGGTAACACATATGGAGCAACAAAAACGTGAATTAGGGTGTAGACTTACCTAAATTGAATCTTCAACTATTTGTAAGGCTTAGAAGCAGTCAACAAAAACATGTCACGTGCTAGATCTTCATTAGATCACTTCTTCAAGTAGTGCCCCAAGTTGTTGAAAACCAACCTTCAAATGTATAATAATAATTATATATAAAAAAAACCCTTTCAATTCGTTAATTCTTCTATAGCAGCAATCAATTGTCCTTCATCACGGGTAGTGGACATTTTCATTTGTGTCACTAATTATTAGGTCACAACCTGTCCTAACTATAGAGATTTGAGTCTCAATCAACCACGGTATCATAATTCATAAGACCAGGTAAGTATTTCAACTACCTGGACTGTAGCACTGATGAAACGATCTTAGTAGCATTTACAGACTTTAGGGAAAAATAAATACTAATGTTGCTGGCATGGGAATGAGTCAAAAGAAACTTCAACTTCTACAATTAATGTTACAATCTCTATTCTCGTGTAACGAATTTTTCTTGTCCATGTCAAAATGTTGCATCACTGATTTTTTAAGTATTTCTCTGTTGAATAGCAATGGGAAACTGGGAATTGAAACTGGGACTAGTCACTTTTAAAATAAACTTAATAGACAAGCAAGGTGTATTAATATTTAGTCACCAACATTAGACAACTATATACATATGGTGTATAAAAATGTGTGCTTTAGGGGTTGAGATCTTCCACATTTTAAAACAAATTATATACTATTGCAGTCAATTAGATTAAGTACAGCACCATCCAATTAAACAGGGCTAGTGAAGAACTATGTAGGAGTCATTTATGTTGCTAGCAAGAGATCTCCTTTTAAAAAACAAATACTATAGTGAATCTTAAACTTGGGGTGATATTTTTTTTTTCTCTAAATCCTTTAATTTATCAAGAAAAAAATATTTTAATTAATTCAGAATTCAATGTAAAAAAAAATCTAACAAATAATTATTCCTATCAAAAAATAAATTTAGATATTATTCAAATGATTCAATGATAACTTCACCAGATTAATTATTTCTCAATCAATTGATTAACCACATCATATTTAATATTGAGATTCACAAGTTACAAACGTGACCTATTCTTTTGGTGAATACTCTAGCCCATATTAATAAATTTATTTGAATTATAATAGCTAAAAAAAGTTGACCCTCATATACATTTATTGTTTTTATGAGATGTGTTTTTCTCTGTTTTTGACACTAAGAAAAATAATTTTGATTAATGAGATAAACATTTGTTTGATGAGATATTTTTCATAGTATTTTCAAGTTGATCAAGTCAAATTTATAAACTAACAAAATAATTTAACAGACTAAAGTAAAAAGATTTAAACATAAGACCAAAATTTTAGTTTAGTCTATTATAATATATATATATATATATATATATATATATATATATATATATATATATAAAAAGATGTTTTAAATGAGAATAGTTCTTAAATAAAAAATTATAACAATCAATTTCAACCTTTGGATTACAATTAACAAAAAATAATTGAATGAGATTAAAAGTCCTATTAAAAGCTGTGACGTGCTTTCTGTCATGAGGTCTGCTTCACATACTAGTCTTTCTTGACGTGTTGATTGATCCTCCTCCTTCGTCCACGCTGCGGCGCAACACCAGTTCATTCGTGTGTGTGTGGATTGGATTTGTGATGAATTGGGACTTTTATGTTGTTCAGTCTCAAGGGAAAGGGAAACCTATTAAGCTAAAATATAATCGAAGGTGAAACTAAAACAAATTGAAAAGAACAAGGCACGTATTTTTTTTTAAAATTTGTATTTTAATCACAGCACTCAATTGTTTTTAAGCTTAATCTAATTGTTATTATTATTTCTCCTCATTTTTCATTTAAAATTTATTCTCATTTGAAACATCCCATACATATAATAATTTTTTAATTTTTTTAATTTCTAGTTTTATTTCAATAAAATATATCCATAAAATTTATACAACATTTATTAACTCTATATTATAAACTATCATACAAAACTTATAAATATGATTTTGAACAAATTTATCATACATGATAATATAAAATTGAATAATGATATAAAAATATAATAAAAAAAACTTGTATAGTCCATGTGTACTTTTTTAATATTCAAATCCCTTTCTATTTAATACTTAATTTATATTTTTTTAAAATTATTTGAATAAGCATATATATATATATATATATATATAATTTTTTCATGTTTTGTTAAAAATTAAATTAATCACATGTTTTACTTATTTGTTTGAATTAATTACATAAAATTTTACTATTGTATTTTAATTTTTAAATTTTTTAATGAAAGATACTAATATAGTCTACAAATACTTTAATTAAATTTATTTGTACATAGCTACTTAATTATAAATTTTTACATATGTTAATTTTTTTAACATCATAATAATTATTTTATAACTTATATTAAAATTGTTATTAATTGTTCATGCCAATTGAACTCAATATAGTTAGTCAGAAATAAAATATCGAATAGCCACGTGTCAATTTGCAGAGCCAAAGCCCTAATTTAGGTCAGCGTGGATTTTCAAGGGTTTTAGGTTATAGCAGCTTCACATTCTCAGTCTCAGTCTCAGTCTCTACACACACCTCAGAAGAACAGAACAGAACCACCACATAACAGTGCTTTTCAAAGGCGGTGAGATCTCAAGTTCACAAATTTCTTTCAATTTTCCTATTTCCATCATAATTTCACCGTTTTTCTCTGAAAGCTTGTCTGGTTCATTTTTTCCCGCAACCCCTTGTTATTGGGTTTGTTGCGGTAAAGATTTGATTTTTAAGGTCCGCAAGAGTTCTTTTTGTTTAAAATACAAGTGGGTATTCTCAATTTTGTTTCTGATTACTTTTTTATGCCTTTCTAGTTTGTGGCCTTTTCTGCTTAGAATTTTGTGGCGTATCTATTGCACATATGAACATGGATTAAGAATAAATAGAGTTTTGCTGATGTAGTGTCATTCTAGTGTGGCAAAGTTTTGGGTGCAAAGGGCTATTATAAGTTTGTAATTTTAATTGGGAATGAATTGCTTCTAATAATGATACTGGCAGAATTTATCCATGCCTACTATGAGATCATCGCTGCTGTTGAGTGAGGATACTTTTTTCCGCACCTAGGACCCAATCTCTAGTCTATCTGCCAAGTGGATTGGATCATAAACCACACAGACTTGATGCTGTGGAGAGTAGAGTTCAATCACAAGTCCATAACCTTTAATGGTCACTTTTAATTTTGTGCTATGGTTAATTTGAAATTAGATTGCAATTGTATTAATGATTCTTTATAATGTGTAAGAATGTGACCGGGGGTGGAACTTTTGTATGCTGAAGAGCACAAGTTATATTGAACAGTTAATATACTGTATGAACTTTTTGCCGTGCGATGCTTTTGTAGGTTTGAGCAATGGCGTTCTTAAATAAAATTGGAAATCTGCTCAAGAATTCTGCTGTCAAGCACATCAATCAGGATTTTTCGGCGTCTACCCCTTCACTTTTCCAAGCAATTAGATCCATGTCATCTGCAAAGCTTTTCGTCGGAGGTACTTTAGCTGATTGTGCTGAATCTTTTCAGAATGGAACATAGCTACAAATTTTCAATTTTCATTGCAGGTATTTCTTACAGCACTGATGATATGAGTTTGCGAGAGTCTTTTGCTCGCTATGGAGAAGTAATTGATGGTATTTTTCTTACTTACACAGTCTATTAGTTTTTCATTTTTTCAGGTAAAGGTAATAATATCATGCTAAAGAAAAATCCAGTTGTAAACTTTTATTTCCCGAATTTCACAAAGTGAGCCAAAGAATACAATATGATGCTCTCATTATGTATATAGTTTGCTAGAGTGGCTTTCATTTTTTGTTTTGATAAAATAAAGGTTACTCATTTATAGTTGTGTACTTATGCCATTGTTTCTTTTGTGGCTGTACTTTACTTTGTTCCTCTGTTTTCTTAGAATTAATTTCACAATAGTAGTTGGTGGTGATGATAGAGTGCTTTAATTGTCACCAGCTGCATTTGTTGACAAACTGGAAAGTGACAATCAATTGTTCATATAACAAGCATTAAAATGTTTGGCTGCCAAGCATTCGTATTTCATAAAATGAAGCTGAAACTGTTTGTTTTGGATATTTTTCCAGTCAAGGTTATTATGGATCGTGAAACTGGCAGGTCAAGAGGTTTTGGCTTTGTAACTTTTGCAACAAGTGAGGATGCATCTTCTGCCATTCAGGGCATGGATGGCCAGGTATTATCTGTTTTCCGTGCTAACTTTTAAAATTGACATTCATGACACTTTCACATGGTAAGCATGGTGTTATATCCTCATATACGAAAAAATTATAAAGTTGTCTTCATATTATTATATATAGTAAGAAAACCTTATATGCATACCTGGAGTAAGCAATTGCTGTTATTTGGCAGAGGTAAGATAGACATGTTGAATGCAAAGATGATAAATTTTGTTGCATATGCATATGCAAGTGGCTTGAGAGTTCAGATTCAGAAATTAAGCTTCAAACTCAAAAACATTTATTCTGTAACGGTTGAGGCTTCTTGAACTTGAGTGTAAATAAATTGTGTTATTGTTACCTACATAATCGTATTCAAGAATGCTTTTCATTAAATAGCCTTTATTACAATTTTTATTTATTCCAAGAGTCAGTTTAAAAATTTTACACTATGGAATTGAATTTCAAAACCTAGATTGAGAATTTGAATTGTATAAAGATTTAGTAAAATATTTGCCAATTAAAATTCAATCTTGTCCATCTAAATAAAGAAAGAAAGAATAAGGATACAATTCTTCATATTACTGGTTGTATTAGAATTTAGCATCAAATAATTATTACTGTTAGTTGCAGAAGATTAATCTTGCTGATATCTGCCAATTTTAGAAAGTAGGCAATGTTTCTTTGGCATCTCAACTAATAGTGTTGTTGCAGGATCTTCATGGTCGGAGGATACGGGTGAATTATGCTACAGAAAGGTCACGTCCAGGGTTTGGTGGTGATGGTGGATATGGCAGTGGTGGTGGTGGCTACAATGGGGGTGGAAACTATGGAAGTGGAGGTGGATATGGTGGTGGTGGTGGCTATAATAGGGGTGGAAACTATGGAAGTGGCGGTTATAATGTTACTAGCAGCTATAGTGGTGGCAATGCTGAAACTAGTTACACTGGTGGTGGTAATGCTAGTAATTACCAATTCAATGAAAACTCTGGTGGAGATTTTGGCTCAGCTAGCGGTGAATTCAGCAGCAACCAAAATGACACAGCAGGTGCAGACAATGATGAATTCATTGAGCCACTTGAAGACAATGTGAGGGAGAACAATGATGGACCTACCGACTACGCTCAGAACCGCTGATGAGAATTTTCACCTTGCCTAGAGCAAGTAACACCTGGAGTTTATGATAAACAAATGTGTTTCCAATTTCTTTTTCCACCCTCTTGATTTTCATATGTTCATTGGCTTGAACTTGATAGTTTGTCTGCTCAACGACTGATGTAAAATAAGATTTTTCTAGGAGTTGAACTCCATTTATAATGATTTTAGTTTTCAACCATTCAACACCTGGAATGATAAACGAGTACACAAACCTTATAGTCAATAAAATTAGTTGACATGTTTTAATAACGGAAAGCCGGAGTTTGGACGACAGTTTATTGAAGTTGGCAGCTATTCGATGGAGTTTGTCATTCAAATGGATCTCAAGACAACTGATTTTGGAAAACAGTCCTGAGTAAATGATGTTGGTAATCATTTAGTCAGGCTATTGGCAGAATTATACTACATTTGTGGGCTGTGGTCACTGCCATATCCAGGCTCAGGGTTTGATGATGGTGGATATGGAGATGATAATGGAACTCGTGGGCTGTGGCAGCCATGGCCATAGCAATGCTAACTAATTACATTTGTGGTAACACGAATTCACATATCAACAAGGATCACCTAAAATAGTTTTCAAAGCCATTGGTCTTGTGATGAGGACTTGAATCCTGCACCTTCCATTTTTTAAAAAACCCGTCTATCCTTTCTTCCTCTTTCTCCCGCAACAACCGCAGATGCAGTGACTTCCATCCGTTCTTCTCTTCTTCCCGTAGGGCACCTTGCTTTCCAATTTTTCTCTTCTTCTCCAACTCACGTCTTCTTCCCACAACCATCAAGGGATTCAAAGCAAAAGTCTCTCTCCTCCAATTTTGCATGTCACAAGTACGTTTCAACGTTTCATATTCACGTTGTGGATCTGTTTTTGGAAAGTCAGTTTTGAAACGACTATTTTTGCTTCCAGGATAGTCACTTTGGAAAACTTTTTCCGAAACACCCATTCTGGAAGCAAAAATAGCCTTTCCGGAAAGCCTATTCCAAAATAGTTATTTTTGCTTCTGGAATGGCCACTCCGAAAAACTTTTTTTGGAATACCTATCTTAAAAGCGAGGGCGAGCCCTGGTGCAGCGGTAAAGTTGTGCCTTGGTGACTTGTTGGTCATGGGTTCGAATCCGGAAACAGCCTCTTTGCATATGCAAGGGTAAGGCTGCGTACAACATCCCTCCCCCATACCTTTGCATAGCGAAGAGCCTCCGGGCAATGGGGTACGAAGTTTTTACCTATCTTAAAAGCAAAAATAACCATTTCAGAAAGTCTATTTTGGAACGGCTATTTTCGCTTCTAGAAAAGTTTTTCCGGAGTGATCATTCTAGAAGAAAAATAGCCCTTTTAGAACAGACTTTTCATAAAGATTATTTTTGCTTCCAAAATGAGTATTCCGCAAGCCCAGTAATACTTTTCAAAACCCCCTCTATGGAATTTCATTCCTTAAACATTTTGGGCTAAAAGAGGAGGTAGGGGGAGGTGTGCCGCATCAAGGGAGGGAGGAGGAGTAGTTTCACGTGGGAGGGAGGGAGGTGCAGGATTCTCTGAAGGAGAGGTATTAGGTTTGGGGAGAGGTGCTAATTCATTAAGGGTAATAGGATAATTTCAAGCGGAAGAAGGGGTGTAAGATACACATAGGAAGGTGCAGGATTCAAGTCTCCTTGTGATGTTCATATTACTTATCGGGCCGTGCACCAGAGCCTAGCTTCGTTATCACGCCGTGACAATAAGTGTAAAATCAGTGTTTATTTTTCTTTTCTTGTAAAGATATTAACAAAATTAGTATAGTCGAAAAGAACATTAGAAGGCATCAACATTCCCGAGGTTAATATATCGGAATTTTGAATGTCCTAACCAGAACTAGAACATTCTTAGTAGTCCATCCTCTAAATTGGCAATAAGATCTCCAGAAAAGACAAGTTTCTTTACGTTGTTTCTCAAAATGATTGCACATTTGCACTCTGAATGACCTACTTGCTATCTCCAAGGATGTGATTTGATTTTTGAGCTTTAATTTATTGTCAAGGGGAATTGGATTCTTTGTTGCTCTAGGTGCTTCAGTTGGCAGTTGGCACTAGTGGAAATTTCACTCAATTCCTACCGTTGACCATTTCTTTAACTGTAACTTTGGTGTCGTGACCATTAGATGAGCAGCCACACTAATGTTAAAATCAAATTAAAAAACAAATCTATGTTGTCACTGCCACATATGACAAACCAAGGAACTTGAACGAGAATCCACTAATATGATTTAATTTATATTATACACAATTTTGAGCAATTTATATCACATCCAATACAACTTGTGTTTTTAAATCATTGAACCGGGTGCAGATGTGTGTGAAGATGATAACCCATGGAAAAATAATAATGTGTGTGTGTTTGTGTGCGCTTTTGCAATTGCTTGTTCCATCTAACCTGGTAGCTTCGTTTCATTCAGCCAGGATGAATAATTAACAATGGGGGGAAGAAGGAAAAAACTGTCCCTTATCACAGCATCGTTACTTTAGTGGCCTACTAAACCACTAAAAAGAGACTACCGGTACATGCTTACTCAAATAGGGCCAAAAAATTACAACATATAAACCTCTCTTACGAAGCATATGAGAATGGGCAACTAAAACCTTTAAAGTGCTACTCAACCAAATTATTTGGCTCCAAAAATCATGCTAAGGGCTTCCCTTTCCACCCCGGGAAGAAGAGTATGTAACCAGCAAGAACTAGTCCCAACCCAAACAATAAATATTTACATATATAGTCCAATATGCACCTTGTAGCTCATAAAGCCCAGAAAGGCTTTTGAACCCCAGTTGCTCCGGCGTCATGAGGAAGTGATTCCTCACTAGAATCAATATCATCATCATCCTCCTCTCCATATTCCATTAGCTTGACCAAAGTATCTGAAATAAATACATTAAAACGTATAAAGATACAAAAGAAGGCATTGTAAAGTTAAATTACAGGGTCAGACATAATAAAAGATAAATGTTCCATAGAGAGAAAACATTGACCCAAATATAGTAAAAGCAGGCTTAATTCTAACCAGGAACTGCATCAGATTTTGTCTTAAGCAAAGTCTTGTTCTTGGCCTGTACTTTAACTTCAGATGGACCACAAAATTTAGGTGGAGGTGGTGGTGGGGGCATGGTTCTTAGTAGAGGTGGTGGCATTCCATTGGATGATGGCTGAACCAACTTCTTAGGGGCAGGCATTGTTGATATATTCCTCACAACCGGACCATCAGATTGTTCATTAGTTTTTAGAGGTTGCAATCTCTGCAATTGAGTTAGAGTGGGAGAAAACAAAAACCCAAACACAACTTTTGAATCAGATACTTCATTAATTGTTTCAACATGCCAAACTACAAAGTCAAATTAACACTGAACTACAAACGAGAAAAACGAATACAAAAAACGAGGTAAAACAAACAAGGGGATAAACGGGCAGTGACTTGTTAGTAGTGTATCATTCTAGAATGATCTACTATACTGTTACATACATGATAATAAAAACCAGGAAAGTAAAAAAAACTAGCCAGATGGAGTAAACGGATAGATAATACATTAAGATATGTGCATAGGAATATATTGTCAAGCTCCCAATAGATAATGTAAAGATAAATGTAAATCTGCAGCTCAAATTTTCCTGATAATAGGGTTTGAGACCCAATACCGAATGCAGCATTGATGTAAAATAAGAAGAAAAAAAATCTTGCACACAACTGGATATTTTAGTGATCAATGGGTTTAATAGTGACACTTGAAACTCAATTTTTTGGTCAGGAATGGATTGATTGGTAGCACAAAAGATGCAAGTTTTCATCTCTTTCTCTTTATGAATCATTTCAAAGGACTTGGGATTATGTCTAGCAAGACTTCATGGTGGTGTAAGATGTTCTAAGAGTGTCTCTTCAAAGGATAACCAATCATGGGAAAGAGCTTTTTTAATTTACTTTGTCCATACATACAATTTTTATTTTATTCCTTTTTTATTATACCTTGCTATGATATCTCATTCCTTAGTTTTATATTTTCTCCTATCTCTAACTTGTCTTTATTTCAATTTAAAGGATTGGCATCAATTTGGTGCTGGTATGGTAAACCCTTTTCTTCAGGAAATTGACAGTCCATATATGCAGGACTAGAGGAGGGCATGGCTGAAAAGCATGCCACAACATCTTTTGCAGCAATTTTACCAATGAAGGAAAATATTAGAATAACATCTTGGATTGGAAAGGGCATATGCTGTGAAGCCACAAGCACCCTACTACTCCTCCAAAACTGAAAACCCTGTCAAACATACAAACCAATGGCCCAACAGACAGGTCCAGTGTCAGGCTTTTTGCTTCATAGAAGGTCAGAGAAAATACCTGGAATATTAAGCATTAACAGTCAGCACAAGATAACATGTTTAAATCAGCAGAGCTACAGATTGACAGTGTTTGAGAGAAAAGTTTTGCACTTTTATTTTTCTTTGTTCGAGAAAGTTATAAGAATTCAATTCTGGAGGGTAAGGTATCGACAGAAAGCTATAAATGTAGTTAAAAAGAAAACATTAAAAGAACATGGCTCCCTGTTCCTGATATGTATTCACAAGTGGTTTAATTTATTTCATTTTTTCTTTCTCAAATGGAAAAAGTTCATCTAAACATACAAGATACTACTGGAAGTGAACACACAAAATGCATGCCTCATGTAAGTATAAGAATCATTCCCAATGCTGCAATCAGAAGACCTGGGAGATAGGAACAATAGTGAAAAGGTAAAATCAACAAAATATTACTTCCATCCCACCAGTGGGGAGATTCATTGCTATCAAATCAGTCAATTTGGAGACATTAACCATACCACAAACCTGTCTACATATAACTGATAAAAAGGCAGTCTAACCCTCTGCATAAAAATGTTAGGAGTTGGTGTCAACTCAACCAAGGTTTTGAAAGAAAGTGGAGTTTCTGGGATGGTTTTGTGTTGTTTAATGAAGGGACTTGAATGATATTTCCCTTGATGCATGCAATGATGTATATAAAGAATTTATCAATGACAATGCAATGACCTGATTGAGTTTTGTTGTGTCTTTTGAACCAACTGGCAATTCTTGAAACTTTCGTCTCTGAGGCGGCCGTTTCTCCTTTTCAAGATCAGAGCTTAAGGTTGACTTGGATCCTCTGTTTGATGCTGATGTTGTGGGAGCAACTGTTGATGCAACAGGAGGTGAGTGTCTCAAGGCAAGGGCAACTTGTTGCAAAGGGGTAGCTTGAGGATATAATCCGCCATATCCAATATAGCTAGTACCACCTGATACTAAAGGGGGAGGAGTATAACCAGTCATGTTTGCTTGAGGCCCAGAGCTTAAATGTCTTATAGATTGGGGTGTAGTCCCCAAAGTGAGGGCACCAGTGACACCAGTCACTCCAACCAAGGAAGCTGGAGGAACCGGTGTCAAGACCCCAGCTGCTGACATTGAACTAGTGATTAGGCTGGCACCTGCCTCTAGGTCAATTCCAGAACTCTGAACTCCAGTCAACAACTGCTGTGGGGGTGGAACAGCACTATAAACTTGTGGGGGTGAAATGGCAGCAGGAATCTGCTTCAACAAAGAAGGGCCACTATAAACCTGCTGGGGTGGTGGAACAGCGCTATATACCTGCTGGGGAGGTGGAACAGCAGTGTATGCCTGCTGTGGAGGTGGAACAGCACTATAAACCTTACATGATGAAACCCTATGACAGTTAAATCATAAGTTATTCCCTAAAACTTATATGAATCCAACATAAAATAGTTTATCACAGTACCAACAATAAATATAGTCAAACAACACTAGCTTAAAGCATTGAAATGGCAGAAGGCAGGGGAAATTTTCTCTACTACCAATCAGATTTATCAAACCTCAACTTCCCACCCACAAACTGCCCTCTTAAACTAAATCCCAGTTTCACAAAAAATTAAAACTAAATTTAACTTCAATACAAACCAAAAGTTCTAAATTTAACAAATGAATCATCTAACGAAATCCAGGGTTAAAACTGCCAAATCAAAGTACACAGCTATATTAAAGAACTATACCTGCAACCAAGAAGTACTCAAATTGTAAACAAAATAATAGTGACAGCAGGATAATTATAAGAGTGATCAGTGAATAGGACAACAACAGGAAGAGAACCTACATTCATGAAAAATAAATTATGCAACCCTAAATGAGATTCTGTCATGGACTGAATGGAGGGCAAAAGCTCCTAGGTGTCAACCTGAAACTTGACTGTAGGGTATACAGGGTTAGGCTAGTCCTCATAGTAAGGACTTGTGTAAAAGCTAGAATGTTCATTTGCTACTTCTGTCTCATCTTAAAGTATAACAATTTTTTCAAATTACTAAGAGCACCTTAAAGCAGCAACTGTTTAAAGAGGTGAAGACCTCACATCAGGCACCAGGTGCACGGCCAGGCATCTGAGTCTCTGATTGATATCTTTCTAGTCTAGCTTAAAATGAGATCAAATCCCTCGTATTAAAAAGAGGGTCTATGTTTTTCCAGGATGGACAGAGAAAGTTACTATTTAGGCCTCCTTTTCCTCAATGGAACCAAAGTAATACACCAATAATTCACAGCAAATGCGCAAGTGCTAAAAATAATCCACGAATGAAAAAGGTATGTTGCATGTTGAAAACAGTATGCTGTAAATTTGAATTAACAAAAGGTAGGTGTCATGCTCCATGAATGATCAAATGCAAGAAATTAAGAATTTTAGAAAGAAAGAAAAATCATTTCTTCATGCAAGAGCTAAAATCTGACGAGGGCACAAAATTTCAGAAATATTTCACTCGGGAGGAAAAACATCTGACCACAGATCCCATATCCCAATTAGTATAAAAATTAAATACCTTGAAGCACCACACTCCGTACAGATTGTATCCAAAAGATTTTCAGCCAAAAGCTTAGCATCTTCAAGACTTTTCGCATTGTTACTAGACAAAAACAGATGCAGGGGCTGCTGTCCATCTGCAAGCAGAAAAGTAATTAAATTGAAAAACATGTACAATTAAAACATAAGCTTTGCTCAAATACCATGCCTGTACAAGTCCAGATCACAGAAACGAAAAGGTACCTTCTCCATTCAAGCATTCATTGTTTCCTGAACCACGTCCTCTCAGTACAACTGTCGCTCCTGTTTCATTCATAATGTGATTTATATACTGATCCTGCACGTTCAAATCCAAACCACCACCAACACCAAAATAATTTCTCCCAATCGTATGGAGATGTCAGAGAAAGCTTGAAGCATTAGATTATCTCGACTTCGTCATACACAATGTAAAATTCAGAAAACACTAAAGAAATATATCCAGCAAATGGAAACAAAAATGTAATGATGCTCGACATTGAATAAAAAATATTAGCCTAGGCAGGCTAACTATTTCTGAAGCATAGGATGAGACTACTATTTAGCACAAGTCCAGATTTTTATTTTATTTTATTTTAATTTTTTTTTTTGGGGGGGGTAATACAGTTTTATTCATTGATGATTGATGTGTTCGGCGTGAATCAGAGAATGTTCAGTCTCTATTTTTTATTCTTGTAAATAAATATTTGATAAACATCCTTTGTTCTTGTGACTTGTGATTGTGTGTGGACATATTTTCACCCCAATCTCTTGGATTAAAGTATTCATACAAAATGTGCTTCAAAAGTCATCAGAAGAACCATTCTCCAATTCCATCCATCTGAATATCACTTTCAGCACCTAACAAGTATTACAATGCCATATGTAAATATGAGAAGTGCTAGGAACACACTCTCTCTAATTGGTTAAAATTTATTGAAACTACAAAATCAAGAGAGAATCATTAAATATGATGTGCGACCACAAAATTTGGTCATTTTCCATAAATTTCAACAAATAAAAGAGGGTGTGTTTAAAACAGAGTGACAAAGAGTGTGTTCCTAGTATTTCTCATGTAACCATAAACTGTAACAACACTCCTGACTCCTCCAGTCCCCCAGTCCGTCCGCCCTTTTATTGCTTAATCAACTCTTGGAAAATCAGTACTCCTAGTAACACTGAAGTATTTTCGCACCATCAAATCATAAGTTGAGAACAAAGACATGAGTGAAAGGTTATAGTAGTATGAAAACAAAAACAGCAGATGACCAAGGGGTCACATCACAAATCGAAAGAGACCTAAAAAAACTTCTAGGCTCTAGCAATCGTCTTATAAAATTTGTTGCAGACTAATTCACATCAGGTCATAGATGAACCCAACCTCCAACATTGACTAGATAAATCACTTGGGTAGGGAAGGGCTTACATTTGGTCCACGTATACGAGCAACAATGTTCAATGAAGGATCAGCATCAAAGCCCAAAAACACGCATGTACTCAGCATCTGATTCAGTAAGAAATTTTGGTTGTTAACACTTAAACACATCACATCAGAACAATGTGCATAAGCTAGTAATAAATGAATGTCTACCTTCACTCCATTAACCAAAGCGGAAGGTGTGACGGAAGAAATTGACTGTGAATTTTGCACCTGTTTGAGAATTTCTTCAATCATTGCAGCAGCACGATCAACAGCTAAAATCCGTTCTGCTGTCTCTTTTATCTGCAATAAAATTTGATATCACCAAAAGCAAAACTAAATTACATAATTCGTTCATGTGTAACACTACCATTAGTGAATGTCAAAACAAACACTACCAATTTGTGTATTACTGAGTCATGAGTGATGATACAAACAAGACATGTGCTTCTTTTTAAAAGAATAAGAAAACATTTTCAGTTACAAACATCCACCAATCCCTTTCACATGACATTTCATTTATTGCTTTGATTAGACATTATTTTAATTTTGACATCTCAAAGCTTTCCAATCTATAAAGTAATAAATGTTTACTTTAGTATCAAAACAAAGAATTACACAAAATATCTAATGAAATTTGATTATTTAACCCAATGATCATGCTATATGAAATCAAGCAGCAGTTTTTACATGAGCTCCTGCAGAGATGTGAAGGTACAGTGGCTTCTCTCCATCATGTGGTGCATTAGGCAGCCGATACTTTCCCCTATGGAAAAATTCAGGATATATACATTACATGCAGGAGTATAGAAAACACCAAAAGGGTTTTAGAAATGCCTTAAATGACCAACAAACCTAGTTATAACTATGGCACCAGTGCACCTCTGGATCTGCATGAAGAAGATCAATCATTAAAGATAAAAATTAAGAGTTTGGTGTTAAAAGATTGTAGAATTGATTGTACTTAAGTCACCTCCTCTTGTGTTTGGCGTTTTGTCAACTTGTAGCGAACAGAAGACTCTGCATCATTTATGACAATTTCTCGAGCAATTATTAATTCATCTTGGATCTTATGCTACAAGAAAATTCATCTCACCATTAAGATATGGAACTTGAAAGTTGAAATATTATTTAACATAAACAAAAGCAATCCATAATAAAAAATAATGTAAAAGTGTCGGGGAAAAAAGGCATCATAAGCATACTGCAAAATATCTAGGTAGATAAAAACTTATTAAATTAGACAGGTTATACAGCATCCATCTACACTTGAGCAATTATTCTAAGGAAACTAGAAGAAAAAGAATACATGCGAGCGTGTGACAACAGAACACGCATTTCTCAAAACATGCACCATCACATAAAATGAAATAAAAATAAAAATCAATATAATCACTGAGACAGTAGTATATAGATGATAACAAAGGACAAAAATATAGTCACTGATTTCACCCCATCCCAACACCCATTTTGAAAACCTATGAGCGGTGACTCTCAGAAGTACAAAGGAATCAGGCTAAATTTCAAATTGCAATATACTGGGTACAAGCTAAAAACTTATAATTTGATCTTAAATAGAACCAGCCTAAATCATGTTATTATCAACCAAATCATGTTATTATCAAACTGCAAAATCAATTTTGCAGAATTTCTAAAGTTTCAATATCAAGAACTCGTCATGGAGCAAGTTCCAAGAGGATTAAGTCTAGAGAAGATCACTTCGAGTGTAACTCAGTAAAGCTAAGCTGATAGTCTACTCATCAATTTCATAATATTAGCACACAGTCCCTGTGACACAGTTACACACATGCATAGACAAGGGTGTACAAGGTCCAGTGAAAAGGTGTTGTACTGCACTTAAAGGGATTACATAATTCTTTATAAGCAAGTTTGATCGCCTAATAGTGCATAACAGGAATTGAAGAAATGTGGAGAATTCTCTTAGAAGTACTCTCTGCACGATATATTTAGATTATACTATGTTATCAGAGCTCGGAAGGGAAAAACATTGTATCATCAGAATAGAAACAAAGTGGCTCTCATCTGTACAATAAAATACATTATTCAGAGAAAAAAAATGTGAGATTTTTTTTTAAATAACTTATTCTAAATTGGAAAGAGTAAGGTAGAAGAAATACAACTCAGCTTCAGTAAAATCTCCGGTGTTCAACAGGAGACTAGATATAGGCTCATTTTCGGCAAAACCAACATAAAATTGAATGCTCAAGCTCTTGTTTATCATTTTGTTTCCCTTTACATCTTTGCATCTTATCTTCATTTTAGTTCTGTTTATGCAAATTTGCTTCAGTGAGTATCTTAAGACCCAGGAGGAAAATAAGATTCCCAGCACTCCACTGTTCTGCTGGGTTTTTTTGTCCTCTCTCTAATAGCTGACTGTTATAACTAACTAATAAGTATTACTTATATTCCAACTCCAACTCCCTCCCCCCAAAAAAGTTTGCTTATATAACACACCCATAGTCTTATTAATACTGGAAAATTCAACATCAGACAGATCCTTGTTTTTGCATAGTTGTAACTTTTCCCTATAAACTTCTGTGCTGCAATATTACTTCGTATTGGACCAAGGCTTTGGTTTTTCAAATTAAAGAAATGCTGGTGGAGCACAATTCGTCCCCCTTTATTGTGTTTATTGCACCTTCAAAGATCTCCCTACAGTTCCCATATTACAAATCCTAGGATAAAATTTCATGTAACAACTACACACTCCCCTTCCCCAAAACCAAAACAATAAAATGATGACATAGCAGTTTTAAGCAAGAAGGAGCACCAGCAAACATGATAAACACCATAAGAGATTAAAAGTCTCACACTCACTTGATTCAACTTTTGCGCGGCAACAGCAGCTGCAGCTGCATGTTGCGGAAGCTGAGCAGAAGCTGCCAGAGGATTTGTCAAAAGAGTGCCGGAGATCACCGGAGCCATGGCGGGAAATGCAACCCCTCCAAGAGTCACGGCATTGCTCAAAGGGAGTGCTCCAGGGACTGTCATCCCAACTGGCATCAATGACTCCGCCGGTTGATCCCACTTTCTCTTCTTTCTACACAGAAACCAAAACACTCACCAAATCCAAATCCATCACATGTCCATACAAAAAACAGCTTCTTATCCCACTAGGTGAGGTAAGCTACATGGATCACAACATGCAATTCAGCTCGGATGCTGATGCAACCCTAATTCTAAAATCTCAAGCACTACACACACCATACAAATAATCACCATTCCATGAACCAAATAAAAACAAAGCAGAATGACAAATAAATCAATAGAATCAACACCGCACAAAATCCAAGCCAATTTCACTTAATTTGCAAAAACACGAAAAGGAAGGCATTACAGTGAAGAAGATTTTACCTCTGCCGCGTCTGCGAAGCCTCGTTGGCCGCGGAGGTTTCGTTGGAAGAAGAAACCCTAACGATGCTATCCTCTGTCATTGTTTAAGCGATTCTGAGTTGCCAAAGAAGAAGAAGAAGAAGAAGAAGAAGAAGAAGAAGAAGTGCAATTGCGTGGCGCTTTGGTTCTCTTTGCTTCTTCGTTTTCGATACCCGAAAACGAAAAAGGATTCACGCGAGCGTCGGTGTTGGGTTGGAACGAACGCGATTGGTCGGTCAAAGTGTGAAACGGGGTTTTGTGCCTACCGCCTAACGTCGTACAGTTGCGTGACGCCAGATGGGTTAAACGACACAATGCATGGATTAAACGATATCGACGGGGTTTGACAAAACTACCGTCGTCTGTTTCTGTTTTTTTTTCCGTACTAAAGCAAAGATGAGTTGTGCATATGGAGTATTATTTTTTAATGAATTTTATTGGTAACATTTGATTTTTTTATACATTCATTTTTTTTGCTAAATTGTAATTTCTGTCTTTTTTTTAATTTCTAACATGTTTTTTTTTATTTTAGTCCATAAATTTCAAAAATTTTGTAACTTTAATTTAATCTTCCATTTGCATACATTAAATAGACAATTAATGCGGAGGATTAGATTAAAATTATGAATTTTTTAAAATAATATATATATTTGTCATATGCTCCCTAAATATCTTGACTTTACACTGCAATGTACTGATAAGAAAATAAATAAAATGACAAAAAAATTATCATGAATGCCCTTGTAAAGGGTAAATGGTGATAGGCAAGTGTGCTACATTCTAGAGGGTACATTTATGTTTCACTGGTCATAAATGTAAAAAACAAATATTGTCATCTTGGTTTTTATTTATAAATAGTGATGTATTTTTTCACTTTTACAAATTTTGTCATTATAAATATATTTTTTATTTTTACAAATGTTGTTATCACTAACTCCTCTATTTTGACTATGATTAATATGTACTTCAATGTTAATAAAACATTCTTTGGTGGATTACATATACTAAGTTGCTAGCTTTTCCTACTATTGCCTTCTTAATTCATATGCTTTTTGTGTTTTTTTTTTAATCTTGATAGGCATATAAAAGCACGGTCAAAGAGCAGTAAATTGAACTCAATTCTAAATGCAAATGCATGTCACTTGTTCATGTGATTGTTACATTTTAAATTCTTGTAATACAGTATTGGTTAAAAACTAGTTGTGTATCAAAATAGAAGTTCCTCACTAATACTTCTTAAGACACACAAGACTCTTCATTTTCAAGCTTCAAAATAAGCATATCATATATAACTATTCCAATTTTCGCCTACAATATACGAATACAATCTTTTTCAAAGTTTTCTAAATCAGCTTCCTACAATTACAAATTTTAAGAATGTCTACAAACCAAAATAAGATTCATAAATTTCATTGTATTTTATTAGAATGTGAGTTTGTGTTTAATTCAACCATTTAATGATTATAGAATAAGTTATGATACTATTTTATATAAATTTGAACAATTCTACAAATCAACTTATTAGGTAAAAATTATTCTTTATTTGTATATTTTATATTGACATCATCTTTAATTAATACAAGATTTTGACACGTCCTTTTTTTCATACAATTATTAGTCATAATATTAGAATTTGATACATTTTTTTTCCCCGCAACTACCCATAATAAATATATAATCCTCAAATTTCACGCAAAAATTACTTTATTCAATAATAATATATTGTTTTACTCCATAAAAGCAATGTTTTAAAATTTAACTTAAACCGGCTAGTTTAACCAATTTGATCATAACTTTATCCTATAGCCAATTTGGTTTAATTTTTCGATTGGATGGTGCTTCTTATGAATTGGTAGCTGGGGGTGTCGGTTGCTCAACAATGGTTGAAATGATGATGTTCATGAACATATTATTACTTTATTCAATAATAATATATTGTTTTACTCCATAAAAGCAATGTTTTAAAATTTAACTTAAACCGGCTAGTTTAACCAATTTGATCATAACTTTATCCTATAGCCAATTTGGTTTAATTTTTCGATTGGATGGTGCTTCTTATGAATTGGTAGCTGGGGGTGTCGGTTGCTCAACAATGGTTGAAATGATGATGTTCATGAACATATTATATTTTGTAGGCAGGGAGGTGTATGTACAACCATATTATTGGCTTGGATATGTATGTCATGTTCTTATATGGTACCACTAGTACCTTTTAATACAATCACTTTGGTTTACCAAAAAAAACTGTCTTCGAGCTGATCTTGACACTATCAAATCAATAAAAAAAAATCAAAGTAAATTGGAGTGAATTGATATGATTTGTATAGAGCAGATTGCCAAAAACTTGCATTTTTTGTGTAATGTACTAATGTCACCATTACATTTTACTATGCTACGCATTATGGTAATTAATGTGTCATAGTTGCTTGACAAACATGATTTATTCAATTAATTTTATCAATCCATATGTTTTCATTTAATCCTCAAACATGCTGTAGTACCCACCAATGGCATTATTCCATTGCCAAAAATGAATCTTGATTGTTTCAATTAATTGTTCATTGTATCTAGCACTTGATGTCAAAAAAGGGAATCACAAGCCAACTATATTGACTCGACAACAAATTCTTGTTTTCACTGAAAACTCAATTCATTTCTTCACTTTATTTTATTTCATGGATACTCCTCAATTCAACGCTTCTTCCTCTAACATTTCCCCTTCACCTTCACCGCAACAACCATCACCTCCCATTCCAGTTGCTTATCAGCCTCAATCCCAACCTTTATCATCCTCTTCTGCTTCTCTTCCTCCTGGTAAGAACACCCCTTTTTCCGGATTCTCACCCTTTCGATAAAAGAAGCATTTTTTTTTCTGGGTCGTCTTTTATTCTAGCTTTTCATTATTTAGGATATGTGTATCTGTGTATGTGAGACTTCTCAGTGTGTGTGTAAAATGGATTCTCAGTTAGTACCCTTTTTATGGACCTCATATATGATATCCATTTACTTTAAAGTTCCTTTTGAATAGCCAAAAATCTCTGTTGAATGAGGTGAAATTCATGTATCAAGCTAGTTGAACGAGTTTGCTGGGTTAGTTTTGATATGTTAAAAAATATTTTTAGTATTTTTTTTAGATGTTGTGAATTGTGAGCAATCACTTTCAGCATGGCCTTGGCAGCTAATATTTTATTTTATCATTTTGGAGAGTGTCTTAAAAAAATTGTTGAAAGAAAAAAATAGAGACAGCCTGAAATATTTAAATTTGACCACATTGTGATTAAATTATGTTCAGTATAAACTGGTTTCCTTAGGTCTACTTGTGTTGTATGCTTACTATGGTTGTTTTTTTATTGTGGAAGTTTTGGTCAGAATCTAAATATATTGAGTTTTATCACAAAAGATTTGTAATTTGTTATTTGATCTCATCAGGTTTGCCTGATGCGCCATACAAGACTCGCTTGCAATCTTTCACTCAAAAGTGTAATATATCACTTCCTATGTACATAAATGTTAACGAGGGGCGCCAACATGATCCAAAATTTAGGTCAACAGTATGGGTTGATGGAATGAAATACACTTCCCCAAATACTTTCTCTCGCCTAAGAGCGGCCGAGGCGGATGTGGCTAGAATGGCTCTAGAGAACCTACATGTAAAATTTAAAACAAAAGAGCGCCCTGTTACTCATGAGGTTTGTTGTAATTTAATTTTCATGTCAAAATTGAGAATTGTTAACTAACTTCAAGTTAAGATAGATTGATTATTCATAGTACCTCGATCATTTGACTACTTGTCTACTTGGGTTATACAATGTTGTCCCTTGAGTAATTTGTTTAGTGTTATTTGATTCAGATTGCTATGCTTGTCGACCATATGTTCTACATGCATTGAGACTGCATTGTGTCTTGCATTCTTAGGATTGTTTTATTTGTATTTTAGTTTTGGTTGATCCAAATTTTGTTATCCACTTTTGGCTATAAAATGTTTTTATGTATAACTAACTATCTTGGGTCTGTGACTCTGCGTGTAATACTGCAGTGTGTTCCATATTCCGTATAATCTTTTTTGGCCGCATAGATTTATGCATGTCCATGTGAAGACATTTTAGGCTAGCCTCTCCACTGACCTTTTGAGAACTCATAACTATGATGTGACACATATCGTGTCTTTGGTCTGATTTATAGTGTGTTTGTTTTACGCCCAACATGCAATCCAAAGCTTGTTCAATGCTAATTTGTCTCTCACATTGGATTGGTGTTTATCAGAAGTGAACATCTTTCCAAACACATGCTTAGCTGTTCGATTGTTTGGATCAATTTTTTAAGCTACTGAATTATGTGGAAATTATATTTCTTGTTTAACTTATTTTCAGATTTTTGTTTTGTACACAAAATCTGTTCACTAGTGACAAGTTCTATCGAAGTATCATAATGAAAAATGAAATTTGTTGCTTATGGGGAAACAATTCTATCTTTTTTATTTTATTTTGTTAAAGGTTTGAAACAGTCCAGTATAGCATGAAGTAGTTGTGTTCTTATTTTATGGGCTTGGGAAAAGTGACATTGTACAAGAGCTGAGTGATCGCTGCTGGTATCTGATGTCATCAGTAACTTTCTATTGACATATAGGAAATGATTCAATATTATATTTCGTCATAAAATCCTTATATTACTACTTGTGATCTTTTTTCCAGAACACTACTTTGTCAAAATCTATCTTACATGAATATGCTGCTAAGCTGAAGGTGGAAAAGCCTGCATACAACACTGTTCAGCTATAAGGGCTGCTTCCTCTTTTCGTATCATCTATGACCTTCCAGGGTACAACATACGTTGGTGATGCAGCTAGAAGCAAAAAAGAGGCTGAACAGTTAGCAGCACGTAACGCTATTACGTCAATTCTAGGTATTCTTTACTACATGTTTTTAGATTTTTTTCCTTTTTGGTTGTGCAGTAACTAATTGAATTGAATGAATATATAAAACAGATGGTGCTACCTCAGGGCTACTATATGAGACAATAAAGTCGAAATATAGTACTTTTGGTGCAGTCAGATCGACCAAATCGGAATGCATTAATGCTAGTTCAGCAACCGTCAAACATGTACCATCCCTGGTTGCAGTTCCTGTGGCTGCTAATGGGAATGAGACAAAAGTTGCACTTCCTGTGCCTTCCTTCAATCAGGAATGTCAGATGCGGGAACA